>NW_025187674.1:0-3042 GCF_004010195.1 Chiloscyllium plagiosum | reverse complement strand
ACGAAACTCCAAAGTGGCGCCTGTCTTCAAGAACAGATTGAGTCTTCAAGTGGTTAGATGGTCCCTTTGTCTGAATAGTGGAGCATATTTGAGAGGTTTAATGGCCTCAAGGTACACTTTCATCCTGAGTAATTTAAAAAAAAGTAAAACTCTGCTCCTTCCTCTGATGCATTACATACTCGGGGATGAACAGTTTGCTAAAGTTGAATTATTTTAAAAATTATCTGGAACATTGTACAAACGACATCATCCAGAGAACTCTAGAAACAGCACTCATAAGAACATTTTATAACCATGTGGGGGTATTGCGTAGGTGTGTATGAGTGAGAGAGAGAGAGACAGAGAGAAGGTGCTGCATTGTAGTGGTGAGAGTGCTGGAGCCTTATTCTGGGGAAGGCGCTAACAGATATACAAATAGTGTGAGAGAGTAGAGAGAATATGGTGACCCTTATTCTGACAGAGCGGGGAAGGTTATTGATGTTTTTCCTGTATTGCTGGACTTTTCTTCGGACCGCAGATACTGCACTGAGTTGGGTGGTGTGCTCAGATCATGCTCGATGGGTCTGTTGGTACAGGTCCCCCTGGGAAGAGAATGGTCCCGCTCTATACTAGACCATTCACCAGGACTTCCGTGCCCCTGTCGACAAGCTGTGGTGTAATTTCGCTAATCTGCCATGCTCGGGGTAAACTGTGCAGGGCAGATCCAAACTGAGAAAGCTCAACCGTGTGCCCATTGGCCTTCTAACGATGGGAGCATTGCCAGGGATCACTGAATATCCAGGGGTACCCGGGCGATGGTGCGTAACTCCAGCCATGATGGGTAGGAAGGTCGGGCTGGTATTGAATGAGAGGGACATCATGGGGTGGGGTGGGTAGTTAATGAGGTGAGTTCGATAAGATAACACCAGGAAATTATCTCTGCCTCGTGCAGACATTCCTTCTGTCGCACTTAATGAAAATGGCACTGAGACAAATTATTGTTCGATTTAGCCCAATGAGTCGAAGACTCTGCTGATCCTACTTCCAGTTACGAAGCTGCAGGACAAATGCTTATCCAAAACTCTCCATCATCTTAACTTTCGCCAATATCCTGTTCGCCCATCATTCCTGGAAACAGTGACCGATATTGCAAGATGCTATCGAAATGTTTTCATTTCACAATTTTTAAACCTACCATCAGATCCTTTTGTGAAATTCTCTCTCAATCTCCCCCTCGCTTTTAACCAAGCTCCTCCCATTTGTTGGTATTAAAACTGATTCCCCCGCCATCTCCTCTGGCAGTTGAGTCTCACATCCACAGCACCCCTATGCCATGCCACAACGTAGATATGGAGCTGTAAATGGAGGGAACTGCACATCCTGTCACTTGCAGCATGAGCTTGCAAGTTTCCCCACGCTGGGCAGTGATCTAACACAGTGTTACTCAGCAAGGCAGTGATTGGTATACACAGCTGTGTATGCTGGGAAGGTAACTGCTCCAGATTAATAGACAAATTCCCTGCTATTCACTGCACAGCTCCCAATGCTGCATAGATATCCAGTCCGTGTGTATAGAACAATGCCCTTGTGTGTTCTGCACAACGCCCTGTGCTGAAAAAATTATCTAGTCCAAGTTTATAGATCAGTGCACTGTTGGACCAATAAGTAATGAACTGGTGAGTTCTAAACAGTGTTCGATCCTGGACGGATTGCTGAGCAGTACTCCAGCCTGGTCTACGCAGTGCTTCATGGTGAGCAGGTATCTCATCAGGGCGAATACGTATCTGGGCTGGATTTGAGAGGCGGATTTAGTATCCTATATAATTCCTATATGATTATCATTCCTCCAGCTCGGCCCATTCCGCTGGTAAATGTGAGGTTATATGTTTCAGATAGAATTTACTTGGTCAAAATATTCGACATTAAGCAAAACACAATTTATTCGAATACTGTCGATAAAAGACAACAAAAGGAAGAGGAACTTGCAATAACTTAATTCTGTTGGAAAACATAGCAGAATAATAGTTTACTTAATAGCTATACAGTAACTGCTCCTATATGGTATCGTCCAATAAGCACACAAATGGCAAAAAATAAATGCAGGAAACAGAATGTCTCACATGCAATTCTCCAATCCAGGAGGAAAGAACATCAAAAGACAATTCTGAGAGAAATCACAGAGTGAGTGTGTAGCACTCGGGAGAGTTTTCCTGCCTTCCAACCCTGCTGAGATGCCAGCAATAACTGGTGAAAGGTAAAACTAAGAGTCCTGGTTCTGTGAGAGTTTGACCATCAATCCACAGGACCAGGTCGCAGCTGCAAGAACACAAGGAATGGACTGTATCTACATCGTCTATAGCTCTGTAGGTGTCTCTCAAAAATGCCTAAATCCACATAAGCCGTTAAATGCTGTACAGACAAAAGTCAAAGTTAAACATTAATAATTAAAACGAAAAGATGCAGCAGGCCTGGTGATCAGACACAGACGGCCTCGGGAGCTCAGCAATTCCTACACTGCCAAAACACAACAGAATCATCGAGCTTGTGAAGAGAAAGAAATATCTCGCTCCCTCACCTCTATGTTTACAACTGGAGATGTGCTATTAGACCAATAATTAGTGATATCAAAATCCCACCCACACCAAGTACGATTGTGATATATCAGAGTTGCCGTGAAATGGGTTAACTGGAGCTGTTTGTTCAGTGACTGTGATTAATATCAGTCTTCCTGGACCTAACTGGGTCACTGGAGGATTTCCCTCTTCCATAATTAGGGACTTCTTTCAACTTGTTATGCCATAGTATTCGGCGCAGAGTCAACCTCAACAAGATTGGGATCAGCAGCTACAGAGAAAGAGAGAGAGACAGAATCTGAGAACATCAGAATGTTCCAACAATGGATTTTAATTTGAGAATATTAGACTGGAATGCTCCAACAATGGATCAGAATCTGAGATCATTAGACTGGAATGTTACAACAATGGACAGGAGTTTATCCTGGGGTCTTTACTGGCTTTCTCAGGATTGGGCATGGTTAGAGGTGAGGATAGGAGCCGTACTGAT
>NW_025187673.1:0-3042 GCF_004010195.1 Chiloscyllium plagiosum | reverse complement strand
ACGTCACTCTTTGGGATCAGCTTCACTGCCCATACATAATGACTCCAGAGCTTGCGATAGTAAGTTACTTTACAGAATCGTGGAAGTACTCAGCACAGAGATGCATCCATGATGTCGCTCGGGAGGGAGATCCAAGAATTAAAACAAACGACATTGAAGGAACAGTGAGATAGTTTCAGCTGAGAAGGCGAGATTCTTAAGGCGATTTGCGGTGACAGGTGTCTCGTGTATCTGCCGCAATTATCCTTCTAGTTGGATGCGATCAATCACTGGATTGATTCTGGCAGATCCGTGTCTGTGCTCTGTGTGGAAGCAGGAAATAGTTTTCATTCAGATAAACCAAAAGAAGAGAAATAAATCTTTATTTCCTGAATGCGAATTGGATCCGGGTCTGTGCAATTCAAACTCAGACTCTGAAGCAGGGATTCCACTGATGCTGACAATAACCCTTGACCTAACCTGTCCAAACGTTTGTACCTATTTTATTTCTCCCCACATTTTGAAGCACCAGTCCTTGCCATGAGTGGTGAAGGAGCTAACTACTCCCTCGCAGAAACACAATTGGGGCCAGAGACCCATATATCTGTCCCGCAGCGGGTGTGGCTTTGTTCCAAACAGACCGGGTTTGCTGTGTGGGACTGAAACTGTGTTCGATCACACACAGACGCGGTGTAACAGCTGCCAGCAGATGTGGAGAAGGTTGGGGCGGATTCAGACCCATTCTGGGAAATAGACTGGATCCGGAATTCAGGGGAGCTTAGTGTCACAGACAGAAGGCTGGGAAATTGGGTTGGGAAAGATATCAGCCATGGTCGAATGGTCGGGCAGACTAGATGGGCTGAAAGCTCTAACTGTCCACCGATGCCTTCTGGTCCCTGGCCATCCGGACCCGAAGGAAATAGAAACAGATTTTTTTTCAGTTCGAAGTCCTCCGGTCATAACTGGGTGAGGTGAGCGATGGAACACGTCTGATGTAAGTTTAGAGACTGGGAAAATGTTTGGAGACGAAGTAATAAAAGAGGATCTGAGTATAAAGTTGGAAGTCACGGAGACATTCAATAAAAAGGAAGGGTGTGTAAGGCAGAGGGAGATGGACATGGAGAAAGAAGTGTCACTGGTCTTGAAGTCTTAACTCTATTTTCCTTTCCAAGATTCTACCAGACCTGCTGAGATTTTCCCGCAATTGTTTTTGTTGGTCCTGAGACAGAAGATGGGACTGAGTTCCTGGATCAACCAGCTGTCTGTTCTGAGGGCGTTTGAATTCCGTGTTCGACCACATCACATCTCAACCACACGAAAACCTCACTATCCTGCCCCACCCCACCCCTGTTACTGACAATAAACTGTTGAGTAGGTAAGCCCACGTGCACGCAACAGCATCATTTTCCGAGCGAATTGAGAAAAGTTTAGGGAGAGTTCCGTTCGGATTCATTCAGAGCATTCTAAATCAGTTACTTTTGTTTCAGCACTATTTGACATGGAGCCGTCACTCTCAATCCCCCGAGCTTGTGGCCGTTCGCATTCCACGGCTCTGGATATTTTGGCTGGTGCATGGTTGGAATGGAACCTCACGTTTTGAAAGGGACATTGTTTATCGTATATTCGGCTGAACTGATAAACGTGTCTCTGGCACCTCTGGTACAGAGGAAACAATTTTCAATCAGAAACCAACACATGATCAAAAACAGTGGTAACAATGTGTCAACAAAATCTCCAACAGCGGTATATTCGGCTGAACTGATAAACGTGTCTCTGGCACCTCTGGTACAGTGGAAACAATTTTCACTCAGAAACCAACATATGATCAAAAACAGTGGTAACAATGTGTCAATAAAATCTGCAACAGCGAGCGAATGCGCTCTTGTGTGGGCTTGCAACATTGCAAATTGAATAGAGAGCTGTGAAAATATAAACAGATAAAAGTGCCCCAACATGAAACTGCATTTGCCAAGACTTCTCCACTCACTCATACTATCGATACCTGTTTGCAAAATTCCACAATATTCTCACCCACCTATTGCGTATCGCAGCATTTCACTCTGCCACTTCCTCCAAGTCATTCGGTCAGATAAAACATTAAATCCGATGACTAACCAGTTTGGATTTCACTAAATATATCTTTCCAACTTCCAAACTGCTCATTAATCTTGATTCGGTGATTTATGTTAAATAGACAATGGACAGACAATGCTGCTTTATGACCCAACACCGAGAACTCCTTTCTCGTGCAATGGACTTTTATATAGCCCCTTATTGATTGCTTGCTAAAATTCAAATGAACTTTACTGAGCATCGTCCTTCACCAAGTCTGCAGGTCATGCTACCAAAGAAATCTGTCAGATTGTCATCGTATGTTTTTCCTTTCAAAAATGATGTTGACTCAGTTTGACTGTAATCTTTTCTTCTAAACTTTCTGCTGTTCTTAATGTGCAATGGTGGTTCACATTTTCGAAATGACAACAAAGTCATTTGAGCAGATGGAAGCAATTTAACCCATCAAGTCAGCGACAAGTTTCAATGAGATCACGGCTGATTTGGTTAATCCTCAAATCCCCTTTCGGCCTCATCTCTGAGGCCCTCGATTCCCGAAGTGACCAAATGCCTATCTTTCTCAGCCTTGCATGTATGCAGCCTTGACAACCCTCTGTTGCAAACAACTTCACAGAATTGCTACACTCTGAAAGAGAAAATATCCCCCACACCTAAGTCTTACATAATTGGCCCCTTCCGCTGTGAGGAGGCATTCTGGTGCCACATTATCCCAGGTGTATATCAGAGAAGAAAAAATCCTCAAGGTCGGTCTGCACTGTCCAGTGCCAGCTCTTAGTGTTTGCAGCATTGTCTTTTTTGACTTTTGAATGAACAAATAGACCTGAATCTTCTTCAAAAACACTTCAGTGGCTGTGATTTCGCTGGCAGTGTAGTGCGCTAGTACGTCGAGTGCTTGATCACAAATATATCACTCTCAAAATGTTACCTCTGTTTCTCTTTCCACAGTTACCGCTGCATCCGTCGGTTTTCTACAGCATTCTGTGAATTTAC
>NW_025187672.1:1924-3042 GCF_004010195.1 Chiloscyllium plagiosum | reverse complement strand
GGGGCTGTGATTGAGGAGATCAGTGGGGAGATTCATGCCCAGGTCCAACCAATCGCATCCATGCTGCAGAAGCATGAACAGAAGATCCAGGGCCTCTGGGAGAGGCTGGAGGAGGTGGAGGGTCGAACAAAGGCTTCTGAAGCTGCGATGGAGTCCTCATCCAGTCGGATCCAGGTGTTGAAGCAAGGGGTGTGGGCCTTGCGAGACCATATCGACAACCTCGAAAATCAAGGTCGATGGATTAATCAGCTTCTTTGAAAGCTGGCGGCCGAAGTTTTTGGGCCTTCACATGGAGTCCACCAGGCTGCAAATTGAAAGGGTTTATCGGGTAACAGTGCACAGGTCAGGGCTGGTGCAGAGCCCCCGCCCAGTTCCGAGTGCACTTCCACTCATTAAGGACAAGCAAAAAGTGAGAGAAGCTTCTAGATTAATGGGAAATGATCCGCAGGCACTGCTGTATTAGGGGTCAATGTTTTTCCAGTATTTCACGGCAGCTTTAATTCAAAAGAGGAAGTCCTTCAATGAAGTTAGAGGCTGAGGAACCTGGACATCCGGTACTCCATGAGTTGCCCCACAATGCCCTATTTCAGCCACGAGGACTCGGTTATACATTTGACTCAGCGGATAAAGCCAGAAACTTTGACACTTTTTAAAATAGACGGACCGGCCTGAAGAATACAGTTAATGTTTGTTCTCTTTTTCCCTCTTTCCCCATGTTTCTCCCTTTTTTAAATTCCTTTTCTTTCTCCCTAATGGTTTCTTTTTTGGAAAGGGGAGAATAGCCTTAGAATAAGTTGTTTCTTTTTTTTTAATAACTGGATTTTCTAATTGTGATTTTGAAATTTTGTTTGTTCTGTTTCTCTTAGTCACAAGTAGGGGTGACATGAAGCCAGGGATGGGTGGAGTGCTCATTCTGACTTTGTCTTTTTTCTGTTGATTTAAGGATCATCTCCTTGTTTTTTTTCTGGCCTCAGGCTGGGGCACAGTCTGGGTTTGAAGGAGAGGATGGGTAGGGTGAGTGTGGGCAGGGGGAAGAGTCTTCCATTCAAGGTTTTATAGTTGGTTTTCTTTGTTGTGTTAGTAGTAATTGTTATGATAGAGTAGTTTTTGTATATATA
>NW_025187672.1:0-1424 GCF_004010195.1 Chiloscyllium plagiosum | reverse complement strand
CCTCGGCCCTTCTGGATTCGATTATGGGTTGTAGAATTGGGAATATAGCTATCTCTGATCACACGGCAGTATATTTGGAGGTTAAGGCCAAGAGTGAAGGGCTAGGTTTGCGGCACTGCCGTTTGCACGCTTTTCTCCTTAAGGATTCCAAATTTGTGGAATACTTGTTTGAAGGAGTTTCAGGAATTCTTGACTATCAACTCAGGCACGGCTAGTAGTCCACCTATGCTATGGGAGACTGCTAAGGCCTTTGCTAGGGAATTAGCTATTTCCTATTCGGCTAGCCAGAAACGACAGAAGGAGGAACAGCAGCGTCTACTTGAGACGTGGTTGAAAGCCACCGAGGTGGCACATTTTGCACGTCCTTCGGTGACTAGGCTACAGCAGATTATGGCCCTCCGGGCTGCCTTGAATTAAATACTGACACAAAATGCAAAGAAAGAATTTGCTTTTGCTAGACAAAAGCTGTTCGAATATGGGATGGGCCAGGGAAGTATTTAATGCACCTGCCTAGGAAAAAAGCGTGCTCCCCAATCCATCACTGCAATCAAAGACAGTGCCTGGGTCCTTACATACGATGCTAAAAAGATATAATATAATGAGGCTTTTCGGAGTTTTTACTCTGAATTGTATTTGTCTGAAGGTTGCAAGGACTGGAGGGCTAAAATGGAGGTCTTTTTTAAGAACCTGGACCTCCCAGGGGTAACCTTGGAACAGGCCCCTCTCCTTAATGCCCCCTTGACAGTTCAGAAAATACAGGAGGCAGCTAGGCAACTTCAGAGTAGGAAAGCGCCTGGCCCTGATGTTCTCCCGGGTGAGTTTTATAAGGAGTTTATAGGGATTCTGTCAGGGCCGATGTTGGAGATGTACAATCACTCCTATATGCACGAACACCTACCACCAATCTTTGAGAGAGCTAATATTTCCTTAATTCTTAAGAAGGGGAAGGTTCCTGAGGATTGTGCCTCATACAGGCCCATTTCTTTATTAAATTCAGATTTCAAAATTCTGTCCAAGATGCTAGCGCTGAGATTGGAAAAGGTGTTGTCCCATATTGTTAAAGAGGACCACACAGGCTTTATAAGGGGCCGTAGGTCCTTTAATAATATTAGGAGGTTGCTGAATATGGTCCAAGTATGTCAGCAACGATCGATTCAGGGTTTGGTGATTTCCTTAGATGCAGAGAAAGCATTCGACCGGGTGGAATGGCCGTATCTTTTTTATGTCTTAGAACAGTTTGGGTTGGGTGGGGTCTTTGCTAGGTGGGTAGAGGTTTTATATCACCACCCTCTGGCCGCAGTCATCACCAACGGGGTGAAGTCTGGGAATTTTAGGATTGATAGGGGTAGTCAGCAAGGCTGCCCCCTCTCACCGTTGTTGTTTACGTTGGCGATAGAGCCGCTGGCAGAGGCCATTCGTCAGAA
>NW_025187671.1:2208-3042 GCF_004010195.1 Chiloscyllium plagiosum | reverse complement strand
GAAGGAAGGATTAGAATCTCCATAAAAATAAGGTAAAATCAGCTTAGGGATACTGATCTTTGGAATGACATTGACAAATATGTTATATATAAAGGGCATGATTTCCAGGTTTGTAGAAAACAAGACAGAGAGAAAGCCACTGATTATTAAGGAGGATAGTATCAGACATCAGGAGATCATTTGAACCAAAATATTGCTGATGCTGCAAAACCGAAACAAACAGAGAATGCTGTCGAAACGCAGCAGATCAGGCAGCATCTGTGAAGTGGGAAACAGAGTTAATCCTTCGAGTCCTCACAGAACAGAAAGCAGGCCATTCGGCCCATAGAGTCCACACTAACCCTCTGATAGCGGCTATCATGTTCCGATACAGTGTACTACTCTATCCCTGTAATCCTGCATTTCCCATTGTAATCCACCTAATCTACACATCCCTGGACACTGTGGGAAATTTGACATCGCCAACCCATCTAACCTGCACATCTTTGGACCATGCAAGGAAACCGGAGCACCTGGTGGACACCCACCAAACTCCTTGGCACCGTGAGGCAGCAGTGCGAACCATTGAGCCACTGTGCCGTTGTGTATGACTCAGAACCGAGTTGGGGGTGGGGGTGAAATGGATTATTTTATATTTTTGACAGAGGTAGAAGAAAAGTGAAATGGCATCGAGGCTCAGTGCGAAAGACAAGTGAGCTGTTAATGGTGGTGGAAGAGGAAAAGAAAAGATGTAAAATGGGAATAAAGTAAAGTAGGGTGGCACGGTGGCTCAGTGGTTAGCACTGCTGCCTCACAGAGCCAGGGAGCCGGGTTCAATTCCCACCTCAGGCAACT
>NW_025187671.1:0-1367 GCF_004010195.1 Chiloscyllium plagiosum | reverse complement strand
CGGGTCCTCTCTACTAGGAGCAATGTAAATAAGACAGAAAGGAAAGCTGTGTGTGTAAAAGAGCTGAGAATATAACAACATGTCAGAGATTGCAGGAATTAAAGAAAAGTGCAGTGGAGACAAAATGCAGTCAAACTCTGAATTTGTGGAAATTAGTGTTGACACATCAAAGCTGGAAAGTTCCTCTGTCAAAAATGAGATGTTGTTCCTTAAGCTTGTGCTGTGCCTTGTTCCCACTCTCCCGTTAACTGCTCTGTCAGTCTCATTCATCGCACACCACTGCCAACCAGTGGCCATGACACTCTCTCTCTCTCTCTCTGTGCCTTGCGGGTACAACCAGCATCTCCACCACCCCCACAGTAACGTGGCCGTTCCCCACACAAGCCACCTCCTCCCCCTGTGAGGACGAGAGTACAGAGGTGTAAAAGACACCCCACCAGCTCTGACCCTGAGAATTCGGTGGGTAGGTTAGCCTTAGAGAGTGTGGCAGCACAAGCTGGTGAGCACCTCACTGCCATAGGTCCGCTGCTGGCTGAGGAAGAAATGCCCCAGGCCGTTGGCACTTGGAGGGACCGGCAGAGACCAGGCAGCTACTCAGGCAGGAGAGGGGCCCGTGGTGTCAGCAATCAGGACCCACATCTGAATGTACAGGGAGGAGCGGCAGATGGGGAAATGGGACACAATGGGCCCCATTACCCAGAGGCTGCAGGAGTGCAGTGGATCCTGAGGGTACTTGATAACGTGTCACATCGAATGTTATTGCCGAAAATAAAAGCTCATGGAGTTGGGATAACATAGTGACCTGGATAGAGGATTGTTTAGTGAATAGGATGCAGAGAGTAGGAATCAGTGGGTCTTTTTCAGCCTGACAGGATGTGTCAATGGTATGTCTTGGGGGGGAGTGCTGGACTCTCAACGCTTTTCAATTTGCAGAAATGATTTGGATGGAGGGATCGAAGGTTTGGAGCTGAATTTACTGATGACACAAAGATAGAAAGGAAAGTGAGTTGTGAAGAGGACACGAGCAGCCTAAAAAAGGGTATGGATTGGTTCAGTGAGTGGGCAAAGATCTGACAAATGGAGAAAAATGTGGGAAAGTGAGAAACAGTCCATTGTGGCAGAAAGAATAATAAACAAACACCTTCTATGAATGGTCAGAGTTTGGAGAGCTCTGAGATGCAGAGCGACCTGGGTGGCTAGTGCATGAATCACTGAAGGGCGAGTCAGAGGGCAGCTGAGAGTAATCACAGTGGAATTCTGGGAGACATTTCCATAGTCAGCACAACTATACAGGAGACCTTTGCAGGTCACCGTCCGTGAGAGGGGGAATAAGGACAGTGCATCAGCATGCAGTTGTGCAGAGGGAC
>NW_025187670.1:830-3042 GCF_004010195.1 Chiloscyllium plagiosum | reverse complement strand
ATAAGTGTAGGGGAGACCGAAACTAGAGGGCATGGTTTTAAGGTGAGAGGGGAAACATTTAAAAGTTACCTAAGGGGCAGCTTTTTCACCCAGAGGATGGTATGCCTATGGAATGAGCGGGCAGAATGACCAGACAGGACACAGCATTCCAGAAGAGGTCTCACCAATGTTCTGTACAACCACAACATGACGTCCCAATTCCGATACTCAAAGGTCTGACCAATGAAGGCAAGTGTGTTAAACACCTTCTGAACCACACTATCTGTATGAGATGCAAATTTTAAAGGACTATGCCTGACGGTCGAGGTCTCTGTTCTGCAACACTACCAAAGGCTCTGCTTTTAATTGTATAGGTCCTGCTCTTGTTTGATTTACCAAATCCAATATCTCGCATTAATCCAAACTAAGCTCCACTTGCCACTCTTCAACCCAGTTAGTGATATTACCACGTACTCACCTTCCCCGTTTAATTTTTAGATTAGATTAGATTAGATTACAGTGTGGAAACAGGCCCTTCGGCCCAACAAGTCCACACCGACCCGCCGAAGCGAAACCCACCCATACATTTACCCCTTACCTAACACTACGGGCAATTTAGTATGGCCAATTCACCTGACCCTGCACATCTTTGGACTGTGGGAGGAAACCGGAGCACCCGGAGGAAACCCACGCAGACACGGGGAGAACGTGCAACCGCCTGAGGCGGGAGTTGAACCCGGGTCTCTGGCGCTGTGAGGCAGCAGTGCTAACCACTGTGCCACCGTGCCGCCCACTAAAATTTAGAATTTAAAATCAAGATGCCTTGATTCCGGCCTTGATTTTCACAAAGACCCTGAGCTTGGGTTGCTTTGTGTTGTTCGGGGGATGAGGGCCTGATTGTAGACACAGTCAGTGGGGAGGAGAGGCTGGACAGTAATCAGCTGCCTTGTTTCATTTCATGGTTTGAGGAAGAGGGCAGTCACACATGAGAGGTAGGTAATACTGATCCGTATTTTGAGGCCAAAAATTATGGTCTTTCTCTGTCTCTGTCTATTCAAGACCCTTCATTGTGCAGAGTGTGGCTGCAGGAGTTTTTTCCCTAATATTGCAGACTACAGATAATAAACGATTAAAGATGGTCATAGTTAATTTCGAGGGCACAGCACGTGTACTCAACATCCTTCAGTTAAGACAAATACCTTGCATTTGTTTAACAACACAAAGTGTTTTGTGTAGTTCAATAATGGTAACCTAATTATAATAAATCCATACAAAGCTGAATGCTGTTACATAAAATTTGTGTATGGTAGTGTAATGGGTAGTGTCTCTGCCTCTGAGCTAGAGCTCGGCATTTTATTCCAGTACCTGAACTTGTATGGTACTGTTCCTCGCTCTGAACTAGAAGATCTGGATCCAAGTCCTGCCTGTTGCAGAGGTATGTCACATCATGTCAGAACAGGCTGATGAACAAACACACAGGAGAATAATGTTACAGCTTTATGGGATTTGCTGAGTGATGCTAGTGTCCCTACCACCAGGCACAAAGGTCTAGGTGTAAATCCCACAGAAGTGCCTCATGATACATCTGAACAAACTGATTAAAATGGATTTAGAATTGTGACCTGATGGAGAAGGAAGAGGTGTCAGTATTGCATTTCAGAATTTAGGCCCAGGATGACTGAAAGTGCAGCCATTCGTGTTGATTGGAGTCACATTTCGCAGCAGTAGCGGTTTATAAAGTCCGAACGGTTATGGATAGGGTGAGTAGTCAGGGTTTTTCCTCAGGTTAGCGGTGTCCAAAACTAGAGGACATTGGTGGAAAGTGAGAGGGGAAAGGTTTTGATGAGGCCTAAAGGGCATCTTTTCACACAGAGGGTGGTGTGTGTATGGAATGAGCTGCCAGAGGAAGTGGTGGAGGCTGGTACAAATACAGCATGTCAAAGGCATCTGGGTACTGACAGGCCTGCCGAGCTTTTCCAGCAATTTCTGCATTTCTTTAAAAATGCATTCATTTTAACACAGGTATTCTGAATAAATTAAACATTTTATTTTTTAATGGCGCATAGCCATGAAAACATATTTCAAATTGACCGAGACCATTTTCTGCTAAGGGGATGGCTCTGTGTATGACAGCAGCAGGGAGCAGGGAATGTGCTGGAGACATAGTCTGGACAATGTACAAGGAGACCTCACATGGTCCAGTTTGGGAGAGGATGCCATTATTGTGTGATTC
>NW_025187670.1:0-813 GCF_004010195.1 Chiloscyllium plagiosum | reverse complement strand
GTTTGGACAATGTACAAGGAGACCTCACATGGTCCAGTTTGGGACAGGATGACATTATTGTGTGATTCAAATCAGAGAGGGATAAAATGTAATCTGTCCGAGAAGGAATGACCTATTGCACTCTCGCTCCTTCATTGTTCCTCATCACAACAATGTGTGCTAGCTAAACAAACCTCTAAAGTCATCGTTACCATTCGTATTATTATAGAATCCCTGCAGTGTTGAAACAGGCCCTTCGGCCCAACAAGTCCATACCATCCTTCCCAACCCATCCCCCTATATTTACCTCTGATTAATGCACCTAACCTAGAAATCCCTGGACACTATAGACAATTTAGCATGACCAATTCACCTAACCTACACAGTTTGAGCTGTGGTAGGAAACGGGATCACCCATTAGAAGCTCACAGAGACAAGGGGAGAATGTGCAAACTCCACAGAGACAGTCACCCAAGGTTGGAATCGAACCCAAGTCCATGGTGCTGTGAGACAGCAGTGCTACCCTTTGGGTGATCGCTGACCAGAATTCACTGGAATCTACTTACTGTCTAAAGCAAAGGGAATTCAGCCAAATCCAACTCTCCCAGGATCGAACCCCGTTGCTAGCAGCTATGTGAGTGCAATATCTTCAGAAGCACAATAACGTTTTGGACAATCTCACTTTTTACTTTTGTCATGAATTCCAGTAAGATCTGGGCAAAGTTCTTCAAGTTAAAAATGCAGAGATTTTGTTAACATGTTTGTTTGTGTGTGTGTGTGCGTGTGTGTTGCAGTGTTTTCAACAGGGAAATATCGATTATATATTTGCAATAC
>NW_025187669.1:2131-3041 GCF_004010195.1 Chiloscyllium plagiosum | reverse complement strand
AACTTCCAGAGGAAGTGGTGAAAGCAGGGACAGATACAATGTTTAAAGGACATTTAGATCAGTCCATGGATAAGACATCAGTTTGGATGGTGCTGTGAGCAGCTGCCCTCTCCCTCCCCCTCTCTGAATGAATCCCTGTTGATTTTCACCCTCCGCCAATGCCTTGCAGTGGCGCGGGGAGGCCAGCAGAGGGTGGCATTGCATCACTTTAAGCACCACAGAGACGACCAGACCTGCCTCACAGAGACACAGATACACACACGGGGATGGTTAGGGCACTATGTGAAGCTCATCTGGTAACTTAAATGAAGCATAAAGAAATGCTCAATTCGCCTCGTAAACTGTTAAAATATGAGTGTCAGATCTACCAAATCCCACTGTTTAAATAAAAACATCAATTTATTTTTTAACTCTGAAAGTGAATATTTTACATGGACTATTCACAACTCTGGGACCCCCCTTTCTCTTAACTGCTTATTAACCGACTCCAACTCTATAATAATATACTGTGTCTGGGTCTGCCATCCTCTTGTATCACAGGTGCTTGTAAGCTTTCAGTTCAGAACTGCATTCACCCTCGCTTAAAGGTACAGTACACACTTTCAACTTCATCACATTATACCCTGATGAATATCGATAAGTGGGACCTGTCCAGATTTCTCTTGCTCTGTGGTTTGTCAATGTTTCATTTGCTCCGTCTGGTGTGTGTCAGGACTTTTGTTGCTCCATTGACAGCATATCATTATTCAACTTTGTCCATAGGAATATATCAGTATTTCACTTGCTCACACTCGTGTATGTGGGGCAGGATTTCAGTTGTCTCATGGGGACTGTGACACTGTAATAATCTCAATGTTTGTAGATGGCACTGAACCTGGAAGAACTCTGCAGTCTATGGAGGACAGTGTGG
>NW_025187669.1:0-1331 GCF_004010195.1 Chiloscyllium plagiosum | reverse complement strand
CCAGGGACACCCGGGCGATGTTAAGTACCTCCAGCCATATTGGGTTGGAGAATCGGGCTGGTATTAAATGAGAGGGACACCATGGGGTGGGTGGTTAATGAGGTGAGTTCGATAAGATAGCACCAGGAAACTAGCTCGGCCCAGTGTAGATGATCCCTCTGTCACAGTAAATGGAAATGGCACTGAGACAAATTGTTGTTAGATTTAGCTCAATGAGTCAAAGACTCTGTTGACCCTACACCCAGATACAAAGCCACAGAACAAATACTCATCTAAAACTCTGCATCATCCGAACTCCCACCAATATCATGTTCACCTACAATTCCTGGAAACACTTATGTTACAGGATGCTGTTAAAATGTTTTCATTTCTGCATTCTAAAACCTGGGAACACATCCTTTCATAACACTGTCTCTCAGTGTCCCCCTCTCTGTCTATTTCACATATCCCTCCCATTTGTTATTGTTTAAACTGATTCCCCCTCCATCTCTGTATCTCTGTGGCAGTGATGTTCACACCCACAGCACCCCCTTGTCAGGGCACAATGGAGAGATGAAGTTGTAAATGGACGTGAGCTGCACATCCTGTCACTTCCAGCCCGGGCTGCAAGTTTCCCCACACTGGACAGTGATCTAAAACACTGTTACGGAGCAATGCACTGGGGTGGTGTACACAGTCCTACATGTTGGGAGGGTAACTGCTCCTGGTTTACAGATTAATTCACGGGTGACCACTGCACAGGTCACTGTGCTGGTCAGATTATCTGGTTGAGGTTTATAGATAATGCCCTGCTGTGGTCTGCACTTCTCCCGCTGCTGGACAGATATCTACTCCGGGGTTATAGATCAATGCACTGCTGTGGTCTGCACTTCTCACCGCGCTGGACAGATAAGTGGTCTGGGATTATAGATCAATGCACTGCTGTGGTCTGCACTTCTCACCGCACTGGACAAATAAGTGGTCTGGGATTATAGGTTTAATGCCCTGATCTGATCTGTGCAGTGCTCCACTCTGGACAGATTGCTGGGTTGTACTGAGCAGGACACTGGCCTGGTCTGCACAGTGTTCCACGGTGAACAGATATCTCCTCTGGCTTTATGGGGTCTGGGCTGGTTCTGTGCGGTGGATTGAGAATGTGGTATATCTAACCATTTCAGCTGATCTGGCAATGCCTTTAGTTCCCATTCCTGTGACTGGACCCTCCGTCTCTCACCCCATTAATGTTACAGTGTGTCCAGGCACAGTACATCATGTTGGTGGGGTGGGTAGCGGGGAAAGGTCATGGACAGGTCAAAGAGTTCCCCGGAACGTTCTGTACCCGACATTCTATA
>NW_025187668.1:0-3041 GCF_004010195.1 Chiloscyllium plagiosum | reverse complement strand
AATAAGATTATTTATGATTAGGAAAAGAAGAACGTGAGAGACTAAAATTGGGAGATTAAAATAGAATTCAAAGTAATTGACGAAGAACATAAGTGAGCAGAACATAGGAATGTCAAGCAGTAAGAACATAAGAAAGAATAACACGGATAATCATAAGAATGTAAGAATTTGAAACAGACAAATTAAGAATATGTTTAGTGGCATATGAACATAAAAGAATGAAAACAAAAGATTCCTATAGAATATGAATATTAGAAAAAGAGAATAAAAGAATTTTAACGTAGGAGAAAACGAATTGACGCGAATAGGAATACGTGAGAATACAACATAAGGCAATAATAAATAACAGCATAAAACGTAAGTGAATAAGAAATTTAGAGATGAAGACAATAACACTCCAAATGAATACCAGAAGAAGAGAATGAGGACATAAGAGAATGACAGTACATGAGAGCAAATTAATAAGACAATAACTTAGGAAGAAAATAAGGGAATGAAAAAACGACAACAAAAGAGAATAAGTACATTAACATTGGAGAATAAGAACACAACAAAATAAAAACGTAAGTTAATAAAGAAAGAGAATAAGTACAGAAGCAAATCAGAACAGAAGTAAATATGCAAATAAAACATCAGGGAATAGGAAGGTACAATAATAATATCATAGGTGAACTATAACACAAAGAGAATAAGACCATAAGAACATGTGTAAATATTCAGGTAAGAACGGAAGTGAATGAAAATTCACAAAAAAGAGAAAAACAGCATATGTCAAGACCAACATAACGTATCAGGAATATATGAACATTTTAGAAAAAAGAACACAAGAGGATAAGCGCACAGGAGAACAAGAAGATCACAGCACACTCCATTAAGAACATGAATATTCAAATTCAAGACCAAAACAATAAGAATAATACTGACTGATAAAATAATACAATAAGGATATAAGGGTAGAACAGAAAACAGAATATCAGAGAGGAAGAACATAAGAGACTAAGAACACAACAGAATAAGAACATAACATAATGAGAATATAATGGAATACATACAATAGCGACTTAGAAAATAAGTGTCTCGGTGAATAAGAACAAAAAGAGAACATGAAGATAAGGCAGTACAAACATTAGTGATTAATAAGATCAGAGCATAAGATAATATGGAAATAAGTAAAATATTTCAAGACCAAAGGAATAAGAACACAAGTGATTGGTAAAATACGCCCGTAAAATCATGGGGAAGAATAAAGGGGAACATAAGAGACAAACAACATAAAAACACAAGAGAATAAGAATAGGACTGAATAAGAATATAATATAATGTGAACATAAGGTAAACAGAAAATAAGAAAATATTTGAATAAGAACACAGGTGTGTGTGACCGCGAGAACAAAAGCGAATTAGAATACACGAAGGCAGCACAACTTAAGTGAGTATCCAAATACAGATATAAGGGAATGTGAAAGTTAGATAATAAGAATATAGGTGAATTCGAACATACATCAATATGTGAATTAGAAAATAAGAGAATAGCATTGTGACTAAATAAGAACCAAAGTGAATGACGAGTTAAAACATACGAGAATAAGGGAATAAGAACATAATAACATTTATGATCGTAAACTTAAACGCATAAGATATAAACATTTTAGAACTGAAGTGAAAAATCGAAAAGTGAATAAGAATATAATATAGAGACATAAGAGAATAAGAACATTGGAGAAGAAGACCGTGATAACAGAATCAGAACATAGACACATGAATGAATAACATCATGACAGTTAGGACGTAAGCAAGTAATACAATAAGAGCATAAGATTAAATGCATGAGAACACGAGAGAATAAAAACAAAACAGAGGAAAGGTATAGCACTAAGAGAACGAGACAATAAGAACATGAAATCTGAATATCATAACAATATAAGACATAACAAACTAAAAGAATGAAAAATTTAAAAAGACAATAATAGAACAGGAGTCCATGAGAATGCAACATATACGCGTTTTTGGCGATAAAGAGCAGAGGCAACAACAAAGGCTGAGTCGAAACCGGAAACAATCACCAACCAGGAGTGTTCTCTCGCAGTCGGGGAGCTCTTCAGTGGTCCAGGACATTCGGCCTTGAATCTTCGGTTTTCCATCCTCCAAGGCTGACTGCGAGCTAGGCAAAAATGCACAGTGGCCGTAGAGAGGCTGCCAGCCAAGTTTGGTACCCATGGGGATGGCGTCAAGCATAAACTTGAGTTCATGTCACACCACAGATGACCTCACTGCATTGAGATTTATCTCACAAACATGCACACAAATGCAAGCACGAGCACGCGCATGCACGTAAACACATAGGCGCGTGCGCACACACACATATACAGCTATAGACCTGGACACTCACACAAAATTTCTCTCACACAAAAGCTCTCCCTCATGCGCACACACATATATCCCCACACTCAAATCCATGCACGCACCCTTTCAATAACATATACCCCATTGCACACACATACACACACGCTCTCATGGACACTCACGTGTCCACATACACACCCACATGAACACACTCACTTGGCCGCCCCTGCACTCACACATATATAAAGTTTTTTGTATGAATTCGTACTTGCTGCACAACATTTTATTTTGCGCGAAAACTGCATTATTCATTTAAGATTCTGCAAATCCCATTTTAGATATGCAATCAGTCTGAACGAACATTGGGACACAGAGTTTAACCTCACACCTTCAATGCATTATCTGATCTGAAATGGCTCCTATTTTTAAAACTGTGTTGGTCATATAACTTTTTTAAAAATCTGGGATTTACATATGAAGGAACTGAAAATAACATGATTATTCCTAATGATAAAGGACTAAAGCTAATTTTGTTAAATATTTAATTCCATGACAATTCAATCTTGTTGCTTCAAATTCTGTGTCCTATGATTCTGCTCCACAACCATCTGATGACGAAGCAGCGCTTCGAAACATAATGCTTCCAGGGAAATCCGTTCACCTCTAAACTGGTGTTGTGTAATTTAAACTTGACCCAA
>NW_025187667.1:0-3041 GCF_004010195.1 Chiloscyllium plagiosum | reverse complement strand
GATTTACTGAAGGCTCCAGACCTCCCTCTTCATCTTTCTCTGGCTGACCAACCGTCTTTGATGCGGTTATGGACGAGACAGGAGTTAGGAATTCGACTGAGACAGGAACATCCTGATTACCTGCAGGAGACAGAGAAATAGACAGAATGGGAAATTAGACTGATGCAGTCAGGGTTACACATGGAGGATGGCACTGAGTCCCACAGAGATCTGGAAAATCCCAGTCTCCATCCCGGGCCTGTGCTGTTGCGTCTCTCTCGAATGGAGAATTCTGTTGGCTCAGGATCTGGAGTAGCTGCAAGAGTGAGAGACGCTGACAGTGGCAGCAATTAGACCCACACAGTGAGGGATACCACATGGAGAGAGACTGAAAGATATTACCAGAGTGCAGGAAGGTATCAGGATCACACAATGGTCATGATGAAAGGGTTGTGATTCATGGTGCATGGGGATCAGTACTCACTGACGGGTGAGCTATGAGTAGGACAGGTGATGGCCTCGTGCTATTCTCACCCGACTGTTCATCCAGATGTTAATGCCGGTGTCAGCTATAATCATCTAACTGCTGTATATCCTTTCAGGAAGGAAATCTGTTATAGACAGCGGGTCTGGCCTACACATGATCCAGACCCAGAGCGATGGGGTTGACTCTAAACAGCTCTCTGTAATCATCCAGCAAGTCACTCAGCTCAAGGGCAGCTCGGGGTGGGCATGGAATGCTGGCCAGCCAGAGACAGCAACATCCCATGAGTGAATTTAACATAACATTGCTGGGACCAGTATCCTTGCCAATTATGTCGGTAGGTTTATGGACAGGACTTTAAGCTGACAAAGAGGATGCAGGGCCAGGGTTCAGGTGAAAGGAACTTTCCAAATCCAAAGGAAAATGGCGATGTAGCTGAAGACAAGCAGAACGGAACAGGGAGAGACAGAGTTTAACTGAAACTATACATCAGTGAATTGGACTGTGACAAGAAATTGTGGAATGAGTCCGTCGTATTGTTCTTTTTTTGGATTGGATAAAGTCTCTGCAATAAGGTGGATGGACTGTGGCACAGAGATAAATGAGATTTAGTGGTGACACGGTGAACAAAAGGTGGATTTATCCACCTTTATGCGTTTCAAGACATCCAGCACCTCCTCCTCTGTAATGTGGGCATTTTTCAAGATGACATCATCTATTTCCCAATGCTATTTCCCAAACCATCATTCTATTCTATATCTTCCATTACCTTCTCTACACGAAATACTTGTTCAGTGTCACCCCCATCTCCTGCAGCTCCACGTTCAGGCGGTCTTGAACTTTGAGGGGCCCTATTCACTCCCCAGTGACCCTTTGGCCTTTATGCATTTGTAAAAGCCCTTCGGATTCTCGTTAACCCTATTTCTCAAAGTGAACTCATGCCCGCTTTTTGCCCTCCTGATTTCCTTCTATCCCTACACAACACTGCAATCTCCCCCTCCCTGACAGATCCCAACACAATTTGGTCCAACTCATCCACGCCACCAACATATCCTAACATAATCTCGTCACATTTGCCAGCACTTGGCCCCAATCCCTCTCAACCCTTCCTGTTCGTATACCCATCCAGATGCTTTTTAAATGCAATAATTTTACCAGTCTCCACCACTTCACCTGGCAGTTAATTCCATACACGCATCACCCTCCACATCAAAACGTTGTCCCTTACGTTCCTTTTATATCTTTCCCCTCTCACCCTCAACCTAGGCCCTCCAGTTCTGCAATACCCCACTCAGGGAAAAGACCGTGTCTGTTAAACCTAACCATGCCTCTCATTGTTTTATAAACCTCCATATGGGTTACCCCTCAGCCTCAGACATTCCAGAGAAAACAGCCCCAGCCCATTTAATCTCTCACTTTAGCTCAAATCCTCCAATCCTGTCAGCATCTTTGGAAATCTTTTCTGAACCCTTTCAATTTACACAATATAATTCCGATAGGGAGGAGACAAGAATTGCACGCAATATTCCAAAACCGGCTTATCCAATGCCCTGTATAGACACAACACGACCTCCCAACTCCTCGACTCAATGCACAGATCAGTAAACACAAGCATACCAAACTCCTTCTTCACGATCCTATCGACCCACAATTCTCCTTTCAAGGAACAATGAACCTGCACTCGAAGGTCTCTTTGTTCAGAAACACTCACTGGGGCCTTAACATACGTCCTGCAAATAGTTGCTTTCCCAAAATGCAGCACCACCCATTTATCTAAATGAAGCTCCATCTCCCACTCCTCAGCCCATTGGCCCATCAGTTCACCATCCCGTTGTAATGTGAAGGAACATTCTTCACTGTCCACTACACCTCCAATGTTGGTATCATCTGCAAACGTACTAACTATACTTGCTATGATCACATTCAAATCCTTTATATAATTAATGGAAAGTAGTGGACGCAGCACCGATCCTTGTGGCACTCCACTGGTGACAGGTCTCCAGTCTGAAAAAACAACCCTCCACAACCACCCTCTGTCTTCTACCTTTGAGCCAGTTCTGTATCCAAATGGCTGGTTTTCCCTGTATTCCGTGAGATCTATCCTTGCTCTCCAATCTCCCATGTGGAAACTTTTCGAAAACCTTACTGGAGTCCATATCACTCACACCCACCGCTCTGCCCTCATCAATCCTTTTGTTACTTCTTCAAAAAACTCAATATCTTGAGACATGATTTCCTGAGCACAAAGCAATGCTGACTATCACCAATTAGACATTGCCTTTCTAAACACATGTAACTCCTGTCCCGCATGTATCCGTCTTTTAACGATCCCACGACTGACGTCGGGCGAACCAGTCTGTAGTTCCCTGGCTTGTCCTTAGCAACTATCTTAAACAGTGGCATCACGTTAGCCCAACCTCCAGTCTTCTGGCACCTCACCTGTGTCAATCGATGATACAAACATTTCAGCACGGGGCCCAGCAATCACTTCTCTAGCTTCCCACAGAGATCGAGAGTACACCTGATAAGGTCATAGAACATAGAACAGAACAATACAGCACAGAACAGGCCCTTTGGC
>NW_025187666.1:0-3041 GCF_004010195.1 Chiloscyllium plagiosum | reverse complement strand
CAGAAAGCTAGTGTTTTCATATAAACCTGTTGTACTATAACCTGTTGTAATGTAATATTTGACCTTGTCCAGCTCAGTCAAAGTCCAGTACTTCCCTATCATGGTTCTTACTGGTTGGCCCCTCTCCATGCAAATAAGATTTTCTTAACTTGATGCGCTCTTGTCTTCCATACTAATATTACCTGTTGCACATTACCCAATGCTGCCTGGAAGTGAAGAATTAATACATCTGTCGCATCCCCTTATCCACCTTGCCTGTCCCATTTAAAAAAAAACAAATACTAGTCAAATCTTTCAAACATGATTTATGATTCATAAAATCATGTTGGTTATGATGGATAGTGGTTTGACTTTGGAAATCAACTGCCATTATTGCATTAATAAGAGATTATAATAATTTGCCTTCAATCCCTATAGTTTGTTCATGACTTTTCTTTCCCCAGTAAAGTCTTAGTCCTTCCCTTTCTATAACCTTTATGTTTCATTTCAATTTCTGTGTAACAGGCACGAGGCTTAAAAGATCTGCTTCCATTGCTTTGTAAGAGGCATGAGTTCCTGATTGGACTCATTCTGTTACTCGTTCACACGCTCAGTGGGGCGAGTGTCCTTCTGCTGCTCCAACATTATCGTCTCCATGGTTTGAATGTCCTGCTAATGTTCCTGACCCAGGAGAAAGTGAGGTCTGCAGATGCTGGAGATCAAAGTTGAAACTTTATTGCTGGAACAGCACAGCAGGTCAGGCAGCATCCAGGGAACAGGAGATTCGACGTTTCGGGCACCGGCCCTTCTTCAGGAATCAAATTCCTGAAGAAGGGCCGGTGCCCGAAACGTCGAATCTCCTGTTCCCTGGATGCTGCCTGACCTGCTGTGCTTTCCAGCAATTTCCTGACCCAGCCGCTCAAGACCTCAATGGTCCTCCTCCTGTTGATCAATGGTAGATTTGGGGACTGATGGAAACCCTTTGGTGTTATGTCACATTTAGAGGATTGGGTTGTGCAGGTAACTTTCGTTTCCCCATTTGGGTACTTCAACTAGTTATCACTCAGGTTGTCACTCAGGTTATCTATCGTGCCTCACAGCACCAGAGATCCGAGTTCAATTTCAGTCTCGGTACAATGTGTGTTGTTTGCACATTCTCCCCGTCCCTTCGTGAGTTTCTATCGGGTTCTCGAGATCCTCCCACACTCCCAAGATGTGCAGTTTAGGTGGACTGACCAAGCTAAACCTTCCATATATTCGGGAATGTGCAGGCTAGATGTATTAGTCATTGAAAATGCCAGTGGACAGAGATTGGGTGGGAGCGTCGAGGCGGTGCAGAAGTTTAGATGGGATGGCCTTTGCAGGATCGGTGTGGACTCGATTGGTCAACTGGCCTGCTTCCACACCGTTTGGATTCTATGATAGACACGCTCATTGCAAAAAGAAACGAAACAGTAGAGGGAATAATCTCTGCGTTAGCTCCTTCAGCAAGGAGCTTAAATCTGTGCATAATACTCCAAATGTGATGTCACAAGGTCATGTCCAGCACCATCAACACTTTGAGGAGAAAGTGAGGTCTGCAGATGCTGGAGATCAGAGGTGAAAATGTGTTGCTGGAAAAAGTCTGAGAGAATGCATAGCATTGTTCAAAGGTCATGGTCCTTCTCGACTCCTGTTGAAAATGTGACAATGACACAGCAGAAGAACAGGTAAGTTGTGGGGAGATGATGCAAAGGTTGAGTTATGTCTCACTGAACATCTCGCCCTGAATTGAATCTACCATTAATTTCCCCAGAGCCCACTCACTCAGCTTCCATAGAATCATGTGAGGTGGAGCTCAGAAACAACAAGGGGAAGCAAACAATGACGGAAATATTCTATGAAAGTGAAAATTGCAATTGAAATATTGAGCATTTATAAAACATGAAATTAGATAGACAGGTTTGTGGGTATTGCAGTAATAATTGGCAGCTTCAGTTACATCCAAACTAGCATTAATCCAAGGAAATGCTAATGTTGGGTAAAATGATTTGTCGAGCATGTATGGGATGATTTCATTCCACATTATATTGATCACTGAGCTAGAGATCAGGCAATTTTGGAATTGGTGCTGTGTGATCAGAATAGCGAATTGAAATCTTTGCTGTCAAGGTGTTTTTGGGGAATTCAATATCTTAATATATTGAATTTTACATGATGTTTGAATATAAACCGGTTTTCTTTCTAATATTACAATATGTCCCTGTGTCATGCAAGCCATGAATGCACGAGGAACAAATTGGTTTCGGTGAATTTGAAATGATTTAATGAAAGGCAGACAATGTCTGTTCAGTAATTTGCTCCTAGTATCAGTAAAGGCGTTCTGTACCAGATATGCAGAGTGTTGGTGAGACTGTACCTGGAACATTGTGTATAGTTTTGCTGTCCTGATTTAAGTAGAACACACTGATTCCATATACTGAATGGAAGTTCTCAAGATTAATCCCTCAGATGGCAAGATTGTCTGCTTAGGAAGTTAGGCCTGTGCCCTCCAGACATTCAGAGAATGAGAGGTGATCGCAGTTAAACTTAAAGTAAAAATCGCACAGAGCAGGGTGACGAACATAGGGGTATTGACAAGTGTGAGCACGGTTAGCGAAATCCCAACATATTGCACAAGAACACCAAGCAGAACAGAATGACTAGGGATCAATTGAGGCCTATTAAATACCAAGGGGAAATCTGTTTATGTCGCTGGAGAACATTGATAGATTGGGACATGTGAGCTTCACATCTGTTTTACTTGGTAAAAGGATGCAGGTACAGAATTATTGAAGATGGGTTGGCAAATTGTTGAGCAGATTGATAGCAGATGTGAGCAGTGTTTGATGGTTTTGGCTGGTATAAAACTGGACACTCCGACGGATCTGGATGGGTTGTATCTCGAGCTTCTGTTGGAGACAAGAGACGAAAGGCCCAAACCCTTCAGGAGATTTCTGTAGAATCTGGTGACAGGAGTGGTGCTATAGAACTGGAGAACACCCTTTACACGATGGGTGGTGGAGGTAGGCCAGGGAACTGAG
>NW_025187665.1:0-3041 GCF_004010195.1 Chiloscyllium plagiosum | reverse complement strand
ACAGTGTAAAGCTCCCTGTACACTGTCCCTGCATCAAACACTCCCAGGACAGGGACAGCGCAGGGTGAGATACAGTGTAAAGCTCCCTGTGCACTGTCCCTGCATCAAACACTCCCAGGACAGGGACAGCGCAGGGTTAGCTACAATGTAAAGCTCACTCTACACTGTCCCCCCCATCAAACACTCCCAGGACAGGGACAGCGCAGGGTTAGATACAGTGTAAAACTCGCTCTACACTGTCCCTGCATCAAACACTCCCAGGGACAGGGGCAGCGCAGGGTTCGATACAGTGTAAAGCTCACTCTACACTGACCCTGCATCAAACACTCCCCAGGACAGGGACAGCGCAGGGTTAGATACAGTGTAAAGCTCCCTCTACAATGTCCCCCATCAAACACTCCCCAGGACAGGGACACCGCAGGGTTAGATACAGTGTAAAGCTCTCTCTACACTGTCCCCCTTTAAACACTCCCCAGGACAGGGACAGCGCAGGGTTAGATACAGTGTAAAGCTCCCTCTACACTGTCCCTGCATCAAACACTCCCCAGGACAGGGACAGCGCAGGGTGACATACAGTGTAAAGCTCGCTCTACACTGTCCCCCTTCAAACACTCCCAGGACAGGGACAGCACAGGGTTAGATACAGTGTAAAGCTCACTCTACACTGTCCCTGCATCAAACACTCCCCAGGACAGGGACAGCGCAGTGTTAGATACAGTGTAAAGCTCCCTCTGCACTGTCCCTGCATCAAACACTCCCAGGACAGGGACAGCACGGGGTTAGATACAGTGTAAAGCTCGCTCTACACTGTCCCTGCATCAAACACTCCCAGGACAGGGACAGCGCAGGGTTAGATACAGTGTAAAGCTCACTCTACACTGTCCCCCATCAAACACCCCCCAGGACAGGGACAGCGCAGGGTTAGATACAGTGTAAAGCTCCCTCTACATTGTCCCTGCATCAAACACTCCCCATGACAGGGACAGCGCAGGGTTAGATACAGTGTAAAGCTCCCTCTACATTGTCACTGCATCAAACACTCCCCAGGACAGGGACAGCGCAGGGTTAGATACAGTGTAAAGCTCACTCTACACTGTCCCTGCATCAAACACTCCCCAGGACAGGGACAGCGCAGTGTTAGATACAGTGTAAAGCTCACTCTACACTGTCCCTGCATTAATCACTCGAAGGACAGGGACAGCGCCGGGTTAGATACAGTGTAAAGCTCCCTCTACACTGTCTCCACCATAAAACACTCCCAGGACATGGACAGCGCAGGGTTAGATACAGTGTAAAGCTCCCTCTACCCTGTCCCCCATCAAACACTCCCAGGGACAGGGACAGCGCAGGGTGACATACAGTGTAAAGCTCGCTCTACCCTGTCCCCCATCAAACACTCCCAAGGACAGGGACAGCGCAGGGTTAGATACAGTGTAAAGCTCCCTCTACACTGCCCCCCTTCAAACACTCCCCAGGACAGGGACAACGCACGGTTAGATACAGTGTAAAGCTCGCTCTACACTGTCCCTGCATCAAACACTCCCCAGGACAGGGACAGCGCAGGGTTAGATACAGTGTAAAGCTCGCTCTACACTGTCCCCCATCAAACACTCCCAGGGACAGGGACAGCGCAGGGTTAGATTCAGTGTAAAGCTCCCTCTACAATGTCCCTGCTTCAAACACTCCCAGGACAGAGACAGCGCAGGGTTAGATACAGTGTAAAGCTCCCTCTACACTGTCCCCCATCTAACACTCCCCAGGACAGGGCCAGCGCAGGGTTAGATGCAGTGTAAAGCTCGCTCTACACTGTCTCTGCATCAAACACTCCCCAGGACAGGGACAGCGCAGGGTTAGACACAGTGTAAAGCTCTCTCTACACTGTCCCCCACCATCAAACACTCCCAGGACAGGGCCAGCGCAGGGTTTGATACAGAGTAAAGCTCCCTCTACACTGTCCCTGCATCAAACACTCCCAGGACAGGGACAGCGCAGGGTTAGTTACAGTGTAAAGCTCTCTCTACACTGTCCCTGCATCAAACACTCCCCAGGACAGGGACAGCACAGGGTTAGATACAGTGTAAAGCTCTCTCTACACTGTCCCCCATGAAACACTCCCCAGGACAGGGACAGCGCAGGGTTAGATACCGTGTAAAGCTCACTCTACACTGTCCACCATCAAACACCCCCCAGGACAGGGACAGCGCAGGGTTAGATTCAGTGTAAAGCTCGCTCTACACTGTCCCTGCATCAAACACTCCCCAGGACAGGGACAGTGCAGGGTTAGATGCAGTGTAAAGCTCGCTCTACACTGACCCTGCATCAAACACTCCCCAGGACAGGGACAGCGCAGGGTTAGATACAGTGTAAATCTCCCTCTACACTGTCCCTGCATCAAACACTCCCCAGGACAGGGACAGCGCCGGGTTAGATACAGTGTAAAGCTCACTCTACACTGTCCCTGCATCAAACACTCCCCAGGACAGGGCCAGCGCAGGGTTTGATACAGTGTAAAGCTCGCTCTACATTGTCCCTGCATCAAACACTCCCAGGACAGGGCCAGCGCAGGGTTAGATACAGTGTAAAGCTCCCTCTACACTGTCCCTGCATCAAACACTCCCCAGACAGGGACAGCGCAGGGTTAGATACAGAGTAAAGCTCCCTCTACACTGTCCCCCCCATCAAACACTCCCCAGGACAGGGACAGTGCAGGGTTAGGTACAGTGTAAAGCTCTCTCTACACTGTCCCCCTCACAAACACTCCTCAGGACAGGGACAGCGCAGGGTTAGATACAGTGTAAAGCTCACTCTACACTGTCCCCCATCAAACACTCCCCAGGACAGGGACAGCGCAGGGTTAGATACAGTGTAAAGCTTGCTCTACACTGTCCCTGCATCAAACACTCCCCAGGACAGGGACAGCGCAGGGTTAGATACAGTGTAAAGCTCCCTCTACACTGTCCCTGCATCAAACACTCCCAGGACAGGGACAGTGCAGGGTTAGATACAGAGTAAAGCTCCCTCTACACTGTCCCCCACCATCA
>NW_025187664.1:0-3041 GCF_004010195.1 Chiloscyllium plagiosum | reverse complement strand
TACTAAGCCACCCACCATCCTGATTGGGACATGAATTGCTGTTTCTCGGTGTCACTGGTACAAGTTCCCTCCCTAAGGGTATTGTAAACGTACCTACAGCGCATGGTTTGTCGTGGTTTATTGTGGCAGCTTACCACCACCTCCTTAAGGGCAACATGGGAGGGCAATATTTCCTGGCTCAATCCCATTCCATGACTAAGTTAGAATAAAAAATATTTTATCCAATCAATGCCCAAAGTTGGGCTCTGAGCATTTGGTTTTGTGAGCGCATGCTGGTTGGGCACAGTCAGTACCTTGATTGCTGTGAACAGCTCAAAGGATTTGCTGTTTGAAACACATTGTCAGTCTTCCAAAAGCACGGCCTACATACCTAACATCAGGTACACACTGATATTGACACATCACATTCCTGCGCTATGAGAAGGACAGAAGCAATTGACAATGTACCCATATCTAGCTGTAGAACGTTAGACAGTGATACATTTGCCATGAAAATGATTGTGTGTGAATGTTAGCTCACAATGTTATTACAAGGGAAAGTAATTGCATCCTTACACTTCATAATAATTTTCTCTTGGTTGTAGTAATGAGATGTATCATTCCAAAGCCCCTTATTGTGATTTGTGCATTCATCATATAGTTATAATAAAAGTGAACAGGAGGAATGGGTGGGTTTGTGCTTATCGGACAATGGAAAAGTCAATATTACCTAACGATGTCGAATCGTCAATAAAGCGACTTTGCTGTTAATGGTTTGACCAATGCTGAAAATACCTACACAGATATTTCTATCTCGAGTCACACACTTGGAAGTTGGTGTGGGATCATGTTTGTCATCACTTCTGCTTACATACTGACATTGTGGAGCTGACATGCACTGAACATGGTTTATGAGGGATTCAGTGCAAGACGCCATGTGCGTCAGAGGTGCGTGAGTGGGGTTGGTAGGTCGCTTCTTGGTATATAATCAGCATTGCGTTCAGCATTTATGCTGAATCCTGTCGCTGCGAGGTTGCTCAGAGGCACGTTATGAGAAGCATACAGATGACAACATCATCACCGTTTCTTCTACTTCAGAGAGACACCTCTGAATTTAATATATCAGTAAGAGTTGCCATTGCATAGAACGTGTGTGGAGGAAGGGTCATTTTCATATTTTGTAACCCTTTATTATATTGTGTGGCAACCTGTGAACTGAATGGGACAGACTTTAAACAGAAAGAGCAACGAACGTGTAATAGGCCATCAGGCAGCAGCAGAATCATGCGCTATACAACTCATACGGTCACGAACCTCACGGCCCGGCATACCTCCATCTCTGCAGTAAATATGAAGCCTGTGATCCAGCCTGGTTCTGTGAAGAGGGCAGAAGGACATGCCGGAAGCAGCACCAGCCAGAGCGAGATATTTGAGAATAACCTGGAGACGGCTTTATTGCCGTCAGCTACAAAAAGATGCCAACTTGCATGTTCAACACCAGAAGCAGCAAGTGAAGGACAGAGCTGAGTGGTCCCACAATGTATGGTTTAGACCTGCCTCTGTTGTCCTGCCACATGTTGGTGTAAATGATAGTGGATAATGAAAGAGACCATTAGAGGAGGAGACTGCTCTCCAACAATCAAATGCACAGCTTTGGGGGAGCGCAGCATTTCAGAAGCGAAATTAAAGCTGTTGCATTTTTAACAACCATCAGCCAGAAGGGATGAGCAGATGATCCATTTCTGTTCCTTTAGGAGGCAACAGCATCACAGACCCCAGTGTTCAGACAACTTGCTTTACCCCACACAATGTCCAGATATGGCTGGAGACACTAGAAACTGTGGCTTACCTCCAGAGATTGCCACACCTCCAACAAATCTGTTCCATTTGAGCAAGAACATTGACATCTACCCACAACGTGATACGTTGCACAGTATGCCATGTAAACAAAAAGCAGGGACTTGCATTGCAGTTGATCACTGAACCATTGGTGCACGATCTACCATGTAAATATTAAGGAAGCAATCAGCAATAAAAATGTGATCAACCAGCAATAACCTGCTCAGTGTCATTCAGTTAGTGTGTCGTTTGGCTCACTGAGCTGCTATCTCCATTGCAAGCTCAGTTTAAAGGAGTGGAATTCCAAAAGGGCAGTGAGAGCAATTACTCTTTACATCGAGGCACCATTTAAAGTGTGTGACGATAGGGGCCCGAATAAAATTATAGTTAACTGGAATCTGGGGAAAATACACTCCTGCTTGGAATAATCACCAGCGCTAAAATGCTTGTTGTGAGTGTCAGCAATTGGAACTTCAGGACAGCTCTGCAGCCATACCTCAGGATGGCGAGTGTGCAAGACTGAGCCACTTCCAGTTGCTGCAATGACTCTCTGTCTATTATAAGTTCAGAGGTGGAAATATTCACTGATCATACCATTCCCCAGATGTTGAAACAGTCCATCCGCAATGAGACCTGTAAAATAGCCACGTTTAGTCTCATAAATGACAAATAATATTCATGCCACATGAATGCTAGAAAAATACAGCAAGAAGTAATCAAACCATCCTTCTTTGATTTTCAATAGCATTACCACCGCAGAGTGCCCAACATAGTGCTGCTGTGCATAAAATTTGTTATCATTGACCAGACATGTTATGGACTAGCCATATAAATGAAACGGCCATCAAGAACAGGTCAGAGGCCAGCAATTCTGCATTTTAATGGCTGATGCCCGAAAGCCTGTCCTCAAAGACGATGATGGATACGTCCCAGAATAACACTGGATCAAATCAGTCCTCATGATTGCTATTCATACCCTCCTCCACTGAGGCACATCTGCAGGTGTGAGTGCCGTGGCATTCCTTAGACAGCATTTTCCACACTCATGACCACTGCTATTTGGAAGGAAAGGGGCCTTAATTAAGGAATGGTGATCATAATTCATTTTATATTGACGTAAGTATTTCAAATGGCAAAGCTAGACTAAGAATTGGCTTCTTAGCATGAATGATGCTCATTTCATTAACTTTGGAAAAATGTCATTCAAGTGAATAGGAAACGAG
>NW_025187663.1:0-3041 GCF_004010195.1 Chiloscyllium plagiosum | reverse complement strand
CGAAGGAAGCAGTAATCATAATATGATTGAATTCATTCTGCAATTTGAGAGGGAGAAGATAGAATAAGAGGTAATGGTATTTCAGCTGTATAAAGTCAACTACAGAGGCATGAGGGAGGAGCTGGGTAGAATTGACTGATGGGGTCTAGCATGAAAAACAGTAGAACAGGAATGGCAGGAGTATCTGGGAGTAATTCAGGAGACACAACGGGTATTCTTCCCGCGAACAATGAAGAATGGTACAGGGGAGGATGAAGCAACCATGGCTGACTAGGTTAAAAAAAGAGAAAACATCGGGTTATAGTCCAACAGGTTTAATTGGACGCACACTAGCTTTCAGAGTGCGGTTCCTTCAACCGGTGTTTGTGTAGGAAGTCAGGGACAGAATAATAGCAAAAGAACAAGCATATAATGTGACGAAGGACAGAGGAAAACCAGACGATTTGGAAGCTCCCAAAGACCAAGAGGACAACAAAATAATAAGTATGGAAGGAGGAGATTAAATATGAGGGTAAGCTTGCAAGTTAAATCAAGGAAAATTGTAAGATTTTCTTTAGATATAAAAAGGGCAAAGGCAAGACAAAAGTAGACATTGGACTGCTGGAAAATGGCACAGGACAGACATTAGTGGGGAACAAAGAAATAGCCGGGAACACGAATAATTTCCCAATAGTTCAAGAATGTGAAGGGGTAAAGCTCAGTATGTCACCCATCGCCAAGGCAAACAATATAGAAAAACTAAATGGCTAATGATGGATAAATCACCTGGATCAGAAGGACTACACCACAGAGCTCTAATGGAGAAAGCTCAGAGGTAGAGGAGGAGTTAGTGGTGATCTTTCCGGAACCATTAGAATCAGGGAATGTCCCAGAGGACTGGAATAGCGGTAATGTAAAATCCCTGTTTAAAAAGGGAATAAGGCAGAAGACGGAAAATTACAGACCTAATAGCCTATCCTCAGTCGTGGGTAAGGTCCTGCAACCGATCGGGAAGGATAAGATTTCTGAATATTTAGAGGTGTATAGTAATATAAGGCAAAGTCAGCATGGTATCATCAAGAGGAGGTCATACCTGACACCTCTGCTCGAATATTTTGAGAAAGTTACGAGCAGCTTAGACCCAGGAGCGCCAATGGATGATATTGCCCGGGCCTCATGATTAAGGTAAGGGCCCATGGTGACAGAGGCAAAGTGCTAGCATGGATAGAAGTTTGGCTGCTTTAAAAAAGCAGGTAGTGGGATAAAATGGTACTTCTTAGGATGGCAGCTGGTGATATAATGTGTTCTGCAAGACTCAGTGTTCGTACAACCTTTTACATTGTACATTAATGATATAGATGATGGAACGGAGGACAAACAAAGGAATGGATATTCAAAGATATGTAGAGCGACAGGTAGCACTGAGGAGGCAGAGAAGCTGCACAAGGATTTGGACAGGTGATGAGATGGGCAAAGCAGTCGGAGATGGAGTAAAACACGCACTAGTCTGAGGTCATGCACTTTGGTACTAAGAATAGAGGCATGGACTATTTTCTAAATGGGGAGAAAATTCAGAATTCTGAAATGCAAAGAAACTTGGGAATCCTAGTACAGGCGTCACTCAAGGTAAACTTGCAAGTTGAGTCAGTAGTTAGGAAGGCAAAAACAACGAAGGGATTTATTTCGAGAGGAATTGAAGTTAAAAGCGGGGATGTACTTACAAGGCACTAAAATCTCTGGTCAGGTCACATTTCGATTATTGTATGCAATTTTGGATTTTATGTCTCAGCAGATATGTACTGGTCCTGGAGCATGTTCAGAGGAGGTTCACTGGAATGGCCCCAGGAATGAAAAGCTTAACATATGAAGAACGTTTGAGGGCCTGGGTCGATACACGATGGTGTTTAGAAGGATGAGGGGGAATCTAATTCAAATGTACAGAATACTGAATGACCTGGACAGAGTGGAGTTTTGAAACTTGTGTCAATTGGTGGGAAAGACTAGGATCCGAGGCAGACATAGACCACCACGAAGACCATTTAGAACAGAGTTAACGAGTAACTTCTTCAGCCAGAGCATTGTGAGTCTATTGAATTCACTGCCACAGAAGACAGTGGAGGCCAGGTCATTGAATATATTTAAGCCTGCGTAGGATAGGCTCTCAATTGTGAAGCGGATCAAGGGTTATGGGGAGAATGGGTTTGAGAAATTTATCAGCTTTGATTGATGTCTATGGAATTCACTTCCACAGAAGACAGTGGAGGCCAGGTCATTGAATATATTTAAGCCTGCGTAGGATAGGCTCCTCTCAATTGTAAAGAGGATCAAGGGTTATGGGGAGAATGGGTTTGAGAAATGTATCAGCTTTGATTGATGTTTGAGCAGACTGGATGGGCTGAATGGCCAAGTTTCTACTCCTATGTCTTCTAGTCATACGGTCTCTCGTAATATTTGCTCTCCTCAGTCCTCATTGTAGACTTACACTTGAATCTGATCTTCAAATGATTTATAAAGAGGAGCGTTCTAATCCGGATGAATTGGCAATATCATGTTCCCTCACTCAGCTGCCATGTCCCCCAATTCTGAATGTTTTCTATCTTCACCCCAATGCTATAACCACATTGTAATTGAAGCCCTGTAAGTGGCACTTCATCACAGTTGATTGGCATTAATAAATCAACAGCATGACCCTCACCTGCCCTCTCTGAACTTGGAGTAACAATCTGAATTGCATTTGTCAGGGATAATTCACTGTTAACATATCCATGCCGTTTGTCTATTATAACTCCATGTTGTCTTAGGCACATTTTCCTGTCAGATTATCGACTATAAAAATTGTCTTAATGTTTTATTTATATTGTAATGACTGATCACTAGTTGCAGACTGTCTGTTTCCAATTATAAATAGAGAAACGCATTTATGTTCTGACAATCCTCTGTCATTACTCTCACATCCAATTCAGATTGAATGATAACACACAATCAATTTACCATCTCCAACATTCCTTCCCTCAGTCACCCTCACATCACCCACTCCGAATGTGTAACTTTTATACGTTATT
>NW_025187662.1:0-3041 GCF_004010195.1 Chiloscyllium plagiosum | reverse complement strand
TGGATGGTTTTGAAGAGAGTGTTTAATAGACTGGAACAGACACCAGCCGTCACACACGGTGTTTACGATCATGTATAAGGGAGTGTTGATTCTTATCCCAGGAGCTCAGTCCAGACTCCAAGCCCTGCGCGAGAGTTAATGAATGAGATCACCCAACATTAACAATGCAAGGACCAATAATTCTGCAGGTCTTATTCGCTTTCTTCCATTTCTTTGCAATTGTCTGTGTTCCAGGTGAGGAGATCTTCCCCGTTACTGAATGTGGTGTTTATAGTTCTGTCTGTGTTTTATGGTGAGATATTTGATGGATTACTTTGGAACCGAGATGTGGATGGACTGCTTGAAGGGGTGACCTTGGGGAAGCTGCAGTGCCATTTGATAGGAATGTTACCAGGAATGAAAATCTTCGGTTGTATGGAGAGAGGAAAGAGGCTGCTCAATATCCTTGGAACTGGAGGTGACGGGGAGTGGGGTTGGAGGTGGGGGTACTTGGCATGGGCAGAATAAAAACAGGAGAAAACTCCCCTGGAGCCTGCTTGACCGATAAAGCGGATCATATCAGGTCCAACATTCCTCATGTTCTGCTCGTTCTCCATTACAGTTTGTTCACCAACTGACAAATGAATCTATTGACACAGCCTTAAACATGCACAAGGACTCTTACCCCTCACAGTTCTGTCAGTAGCAAACATTTCAAAAGGCTCACACCCCTCAAAGAGAAGATAATACTCCCCATCTGAGTCTTAAACTTTCACCTGTTTATGCTTAGACTGTACCCCCGGTCCTAGACTCCCCCATCAGAGGAAACATCATCTCAGGAAGAGTACATATAAAGTGTGGGAGATACTAGAATGATGAGGTAGAAAGTTCCCTCTCAGGACCAGAGGTATGAGTTGAATGGGATCCCTCTATGTTCTATCATTCTATCAGTCTATGCATCCCCACGGAATGCAGGACACTTGTGTAATTTATAACATTGCAGGAGTGAACAATGGAATCCATTCTGACAGAAGGAATTTGCCTTTGTGGTAAGCCCTACATGTGCTGGTGTCAATGATGTAAAGCTAACTGGCCAACCTGCAGACTGGATGGGATTGTTAGATAGAATACAATGGACAAGAGGAACAAATGAGCTTTGAAGGAACACTGTTTCATGGGAGTGAGTGGTTAGAGACTGGGATGTATTGCTGAAGGGAATGGGAGGGAGGGATTCATTCCGGGCACCCTAGGTGGAATTTTGTTTTCATTCTGGAGTGGAAGAATGTGCAGGACTATGGGAACAGCAGTGTGTACCATCGACAAGATGCAATACCGAAATATCCCCAAGGCTCCTTCGACAGCACTTTCCAAAGACATGATGAAGGACTAGGTCTGCAGATACATGGGAACACCACCCCCTGCAAGTTCCCCTCCGAGACACTCATCATCCTGACTTGGAAGCTTAACGTTGTTCGTTCAGTGTGGCTGGGTCAGAATCCTGGAATTCCCTCCCCCAGGGATATTGTGGGTCTACCCACAGCACATGGACTGCAGCAGTTCAAGAAGGCAGCTCACCCCCCCCACCTTTTCAAGGGGGCAACTAGGGATGAGTAAGTCTCCCTGGAACAAACAGCTACACCCTTAAGTCAAGACTGAACAAAAAAAACAAACTCAATTTCCGGTTGTATCATCAATTCAATACCCAGCCATAGCTTTAGTCATTTACTCTGGGTGTGAATTCCAACACCTCACAGGAATTTTCTAGGAGGTCATTTCAACTCCTGTCTGTTCTCAGTCATGAATACATTGACTAGTGTCTGTAGTCATTCACTCTGGTCGCATTTATCTCATTGTACAAGGGAGAGTTCTGTGTGGAACCACTTTGAATGAGATAATCTTGTAATTAGCTCTCCAAATTGCGTATTATGTATTGGTGACTCCCACTTTGTTTAGCTTTTTGACCCTATTCACGAACTTTGGTTCAATGTGTGGTAAACGTTGAATCTGAAGATTCTGTGTTGAAAGTGAATTCCAGAATTGTAGCACATTATTCAAACGCTGTCCTGCGGAGTAATGCTGCCAGCGTACTGGGCAGTCTGAGAGGCTGATCTTGGATGTGATTTCAAGCCAAAGGCACTTCTGCCTGCGTTATTGAATAGGAAAGATCCCAACACACTAGTAATCCTGGGTTTCCTCACTAATCTCCCTTGCTCAATCAATATCCCACACTAAGGTAGCAAGAAATATCTTGAATTAATGAGATTATTGCTTATCGGATGTTGTTCAATGTTGGGTACTCATTTCCTGAATTATAAAGTGATCTTTGCTCAAAGTGAGGAAGATAAAGTTCCATGACACATCTGGTGGTTATCCATTTGAACTCCTCCCTGTACTTGTTGTTGGAACCATGTCTCTGTGATGTGGGTGCCCATTGTGGCACTGAAAATTCATGATCCCACATATGGAATAACTTTTCAATGTCTCTTGCAGCTAACCTAGTGACGATTGTGATTCTCTCTCGTGGGAGGTGTGGCATCAGCAAGAGTACTTCTCTCTATTTGATTTCCATGGCAACAGCTGATCTACTGGTCATTGTCTTCAACATTATACTTATAACACTAGCTTTCAAATATTTCCCAGTTTCCTTCTTGTTTTACACAGCAGTGTGCCGTACTAACTACATCATGGGCTATGCCACTACTGACTGCTCAGTCTGGTTGACCATCATTTTCACTATTGACCGCTTTGTGGCCATTTGTTGCCACAATCTGAAGTCCAGATATTGCTCTGCCAGAACAGCAGCCTCAGTGGTGACCATTGTCTGGTCAGTGAGCATTTTGAGGAACATTCCATTTTACTTCAGATACCAATCTTTGGGCACATGGGGTGGTGTGCCCTGGGGCTGTGGCAACAGACCGGAGTTCTACATCTTGCCAGGATGGGTGGCATTTTTTTGGTTCCACCAGTTGCTGAACCCATTGATCCCCTACCTCCTGATCCTGCTGTTCAATGCTCTGACCATCAGGCATATTGTCTTGGCAAATCGGGCACGCAGGGGTCTC
>NW_025187661.1:0-3041 GCF_004010195.1 Chiloscyllium plagiosum | reverse complement strand
AGACATGCTTTCAATATCATCAAATGCATCAGATCATCAAATGCATCAGAGCATCAATGACACACTAATGGGTGCATCCTCTCCTGAAGTAAATTAATATGTGCACATGAATAGGGACCTTAAGGCCAGCGTAGAGCAGTGCAAAAAAACTGGAAGGCTGCACCACACCCATCCTAACAGTTAATCCTTAAGCACCAGTCTCTCAAAACAACAGCTGCAAGGTCTTTGGATGTGGAGCTGGAAAACCACAGCAGGTCAGAAAGGATCCGAGGAGTGGGAAAGCCAGGACTGGCGAAGCATTTCAGCCTGAAGCACTAACTTTCCTGCTCCTCGGATGCTGCCTGACCTGCTGCACTTTTCCAGGTCCACATCTATTGACTCTGGCTTCTAGCATCTGCAGTCCTTACTGTCTCCAAGTTGCTGCAAAGTCTTTGTTTTATGGAAGGAGAATTTTAATTTATGATGACACAAATGCTGGCTTAATGTGATATAGTTCAACATTTTTAAAGGTGAAAGCATCAACAAGAAAAGGGCAATTTAGCCTGACCAATTCACCCTAACCTGCACATCCCTGAACACTATGGGCAATTTAGCCTGACCAATTCACCCTAACCTGCACATCCCTGAACACTATGGGCAATTTAGCCTGACCAATTCACCCTAACCTGCACATCCCTGAACACTATGGGCAATTTAGCCTGACCAATTCACCCTAACCTGCACATCCCTGAACACTATGGGCAATTTAGCCTGACCAATTCACCCTAACCTGCACATCCCTGAACACTATGGGCAATTTAGCCTGACCAATTCACCCTAACCTGCACATCCCTGAACACTATGGGCAATTTAGCCTGACCAATTCACCCTAACCTGCACATCCCTGAACACTATGGGCAATTTAGCCTGACCAATTCACCCTAACCTGCACATCCCTGAACACTATGGGCAATTTAGCCTGACCAATTCACCCTAACCTGCACATCCCTGAACACTATGGGCAATTTAGCCTGACCAATTCACCCTAACCTGCACATCCCTGAACACTATGGGCAATTTAGCCTGACCAATTCACCCTAACCTGCACATCCCTGAACACTATGGGCAATTTAGCCTGACCAATTCACCCTAACCTGCACATCCCTGAACACTATGGGCAATTTAGCCTGACCAATTCACCCTAACCTGCAAAGATCAGCAAAGCAGCCTATGGGTAGAACCGCAGGAGATGGGGGAGATACTAAACGAGTATTTTGCATCAGTGTTTACTGTGGAGAAGGACATGGAAGATATAGACTGTGGTGAAATAGATGGTGACATCTTGAAAAATGTTCATATTGCAGAGGAAGAGGTGTCTTAAACCGTATAAAAGTGGATAACTCCCCAGGACCTGATCAGGTGTACCATAGAACTCTGTGGGAAGTTAGGGAGGTGATTGCTGGGCCCCTTGCTGAGATATTTGAGATTCACAGCTGAGGTACTGGAAGACTGGAGGTTGGCTAACGTGGTGCCACTGTTTAAGAAAGATGGTAAGAAAACGCCAAGGAACTATAGACCGGTGAGCCTGACGTTGGTGGTGGGCAAGTTGTTGGACAGAATCCTGAGGGACAGGATGAACATGTATTTGGAAAGGCAAGGACTGACTAGGGATAGTCAACATTGCATTTGTTCATTGGAAATTATGTCTTACTAACTCAACTGACTATTTTGAAGAAGTAATGAAGAGGTTTGATGAGGGCAGAGTGGTGGACGTGATCTGTATGGTCTTCAGTAAGGTATGCGACAAGGTTTGTCATTGTGGACTGGTGAGCAAGGTTTGGACATGAACATAAGAGGTACAGTTAGTAAGTTTGCAAATGACACCAAAATTGGAGTTGTAGTGGGCAGCGAAGGTTACCTCAGAGTACAACAGGATCTTGATCGGATGGGCCAATGGGCTGAGGAGTAGAAGATAGAGTTTAATTTAGATAAATGTGAGGTGCTGAATTGCGGACAGGCAAATCAGGGCAGGATTTATACACTTAATGGTAAGGTCCTGGGGAGTGTTGCTAAACAAAGAGACCTTGGTGTGCAGGTTCGTGGTTTCTTGGAAGTGGAGTCGCAGGTAGATCGGATAATGAAGAAGGCGTTTGGTATGCAGTCCTGTATTGGTCAGAGTACTGAGTATAGGAGTTGAGAGGTCATGTTGCAGCTGTACAGGACATTGGTTAGGCCACATTTGGAAATTGTGTGCCATTCAGGATGATGTTGCCGTCAAAACTATGCAGGACAGGCATTACCTGTGAGAGATGCAGAGTCAAACTCAGTTTAAACAGTATCCATCACACTCCCTCACACACAGACATAAACAAAGACACAGACCTGAACTCTAGACCGTGGTACAACAGGGTCAATATATCACTGGCTCAACATTCTCAACAGGAACTGAACTCTTCCACAAATTCAACATCAGGTTGTTGGTTTGATTCTCTCTGTTCAGTTGTCATTCTCTGCTAGATTCCTGGTTCTGAACATCAACGTGAACAGATGTCCTAATTCCGTAGATCATGTCCTGTTCCCAGACACAGCATCTGACTTTACTCTGGTGTGTGATACAGGAGCCCCTCAGTGTCAGGGGGAAGGTGAATCTCTCTCACGTACAAACTCTCTTTCTCGTTCTGACTCATGCACAATCTCACTGTTTTTCTCTCTCTCTCTCTCTCACTTTTTCTCGCGCGTTCTCTCTCTCTCTCGCGCGTTCTCTCTCTCTCTCTCGCGTTCTCTCTCTCTCTCTCTGTTGCTGTAACACTGTGTGCTACACTCAGTTCTGCAGCCCTGATGCAGTTTTTATGGCAGGACCTGCTTGTATTGCACTCAAAACAACACTTTTCACTGTATCTCTGTACGTGTGACAATGATAAATCAAATCAAAGTCAAGGATTTCAGCTGTGGCCTCACCAAGGCCCTGTCCAAGCGCAGCAAGCCATCCCTGCTGTTGTATGTGAATCCTCTCACTATGAAGGCCAATATATCATTGACTTTCTTCACCGCCTGCTGAAACT
>NW_025187660.1:1599-3041 GCF_004010195.1 Chiloscyllium plagiosum | reverse complement strand
CAGAGAGTGGGAGAAGGTAGAGAGAGTACGGAGTGTGTTAGACAACAAGAGAGAATGGGAGCGGGAGAGAGAGAAAGAGTTGGAGAGTTAGGTAAAATGAAGAAGCGAGCGAGACAGAGAGTGAGTTTGTGAGAGAGGGAGGGGGTAGTCAGTGGGAGACGGGAAGAGACACTGATTCTCACATGGAGTTCTGTAATCCAAAAGAAAAACACATCTAGAAAGAATTCAGGACAAGTTTAGGGAATCTCAGCTGATGCACACTGAATTCTAGTTAAAGCTAAAACTATGAACTATGAAAAGAACAACTAGGAAGCCATGTCTGAGAGAGCTTATCACACGAAGAGTGTTTCCATTCTTCCAACGTCAATAAAAAAAACCCAAGGCCTCGCAATCAGTTTACTTTTTTAGCTATCACCTCTGCCTTTCAACCTCTCTTCAGAAAATAAAATAACAAAATAACTTATGAAGATCAGGGCAGCATCAAAATGTGATCAACTTGTATTTCCAGAAGGCCTTGGACAAAGTATTGTATGTGAGACTGCTAAATCAGGTAATTCCCAATGATTAAGGACTGCGCACATCCATAGAGTGAGGACTGGAAGAAAGCAGAGAATATGGCAGAGTTTTCTTTCTTCAGCGTTGCAGCTTGTGGCTAGTGGAGAGTCACAGGGGTAAGTATTTGTACCACAGCTACTCACGTTCTATATCAACAATCTAGAGAATGGGAATAAGTGCATTGCTGCAGCGTTTGCAAATAACACAGAGATCGGTGAAGGGGCAGGTAGTATTGAGGAGACGATGAGGCTGCAGAAGGGCTTGGAAGCGCAAGAACAGTGGGTAAAGAACTGTCAAAAGTAGAAGGGGATACGATTCAAGGACACAGATTCACAGTGAAGGGACGAACCTTGAGAACTGAGATGAAGAGGAATATGTGGAAATCCTTTCCTCAGGAGGACTGGGAAGCCGTGGCACCTAACAGAGGATGGGTCAGTGGAGCAATATATACAGTTGAAACTTTATTGCTGGAACAGCACAGCAGGTCAGGCAGCATCCAGGGAACAGGAGATTCGACGTTTCGGGCACAGGCCCTTCTTCAGGAATGAGCAGAGAGTGTTCAGCAGGAGAAGATAAAAGGTAGGGAGGAGGGACTTGGAGGAGGGGCGTTGGAAATGTGATAGGTGGAAAGAGGTCAAGGTGAGGGTGATAGGTCGGAGTAGGATGGAGGCGGAGAGGTCAACAAGAAGACTGCAGGTCAGGAAGGCGACGTGGTCGACGGTGCCCTCCACCGCATCTCCTCCACTTCCAACTCCCCTCCTCCAAGTCCCTCCTCCCTACCTTTTATCTTCTCCTGCTGAACACTCTCTGCTCATTCCTGAAGAAGGGCATGTGCCCGAAACGTCGAATCTTCTGTTCCCTAGATGCTGCCTGACCTGCTGTGCTGT
>NW_025187660.1:0-1097 GCF_004010195.1 Chiloscyllium plagiosum | reverse complement strand
TACAGGAAAAGGCAAGAGAATGGAGTTTATCGAATGGTGGAACATACCAGATGAGCCATTTGGTCTAAGTCTGCACATATACATTCTGGTTTGTCACTAATTAAGTCTTACATCGACATTCATGTTCGGAAGAAGGATCACTTGACTCGAAACTCTCATCGTGCTTTCTCTCCACAGGTTCTGGCAGACTTGCTGAGCAATTTGTATAATCTAACAGTCCTTCAGGCCAACCCGCAATTTTTCACGTTTGTAATCTAACGCACCAATTATTTGTACTGGAGACATATTTACTGCCTTTTAAAAAAAATATCAAAAGCCATTTGGAATCATACTGCGATTGTACTATTTCCTAATCAGAAGCTGACACTAATTTTGAGACCTACCAAATGGCAGAGCAATGAGCAAAGAACATGCGTTATTGAATAATAGCATCCACCCAAGGTACTCATTTCAATGCACTTTAATATGCATATAGACTGAGACAGTCAAATTGAAAAAAACTGCTCAAAAAGATTAACTTGCAGAGAGTTAGGGAACTGTGCGTGTGTAAGCACTGTTTGCATTGATTGGGTTGGAAACGTCCTTTGCTTCAGCGTGGCATGTTCAGGCAGATTAATTAGAAATATCATTCGAATGAGAACATTGTCCGTAACAGAGATAAGTTCCACGTTAACTTGTAAAGTTAATCTTCAATCATCAACAGTAAGTATAGAAAAGATCAAAGTTTTATTATAAACATAGAAACAGGGAAGTTTATTTGGGAAAGCAGTCCATTGCAATACATCGGAGAAAACAAACAATTTAACACCCTCAACAATGAAAGACTGTAATTGAAAATCAAAATTCTCTGCAGGAAGACCCATCTTCAGTTGTGCCAGAGACATGGGGACAGTAAGACATTATGAAGCGATGTTCTCAGATTGAAAAGTCGAACCTTATAACACGAAATATAAACAGAAAAATAGAGGCAAGGAAAGAGTGTTTTTTTTGATTTGGACATTTTGTCGTTATAGTGTAAAAGATAGAGAGCTTTCATCATTCAAGGGAATTTGTTCAAGTAAAAGGTGATGAGCAAAAGGAAGAGTCACTAACAATCG
>NW_025187659.1:2007-3040 GCF_004010195.1 Chiloscyllium plagiosum | reverse complement strand
AGGCAGGGTACAGTCAGACAGCAGACTGGTCAGGCCAAGTCTTATCTGGCCAGACAGGGTACAGTCAGACACCAGATTGGTCAGGCCAAGTCTTATCTGGCCAGACAGGGTACAGTCAGACAGCAGATTGGTCAGGTCAGGTCTTACCTGGGCAGACAGAGTACAGTCTGACAGCAGATTGGTCAGATCAGGCCTTATCTGGCCAGACAGGGTACAATCAGACAGGAGACTGGTCAGGTCAGGCCTTACCTGGGCAGACAGGGTACAGTCAGAGAGGAGATTGGTCAGATCGGGCCTTACCTGGGCAGACAGGGTACAGTCAGACAGCAAATATGTCAGGTCAGGCCTTACCTGGGCAGACAGAGTACAGTCAGACAGCAGCAGATTGGTCAGGCCAGGCCTTACCTGGCCAGACAGGGTACAGTCAGACAGGAGACTGGTCAGGTCAGGCCTTACCTGGGCAGACAGGGTACAGTCAGACACCAGATTGGTCAGGCCAGGTCTTACCTGGGCAGACAGGGTACAGTCTGACAGCAGATTGGTCAGATCAGGCCTTATCTGGCCAGACAGGGTACAGTAAGACAGGAGACTGGTCAGGTCAGGCCTTACCTGGCCAGACAGGGTACAGTTAGACAGCAGATTGGTCAGGTCAGGCGATACTTGGGCAGGCAGTCACACAGTCAGACAGGAGACAGGTCAGGTCAGGCCTTACCTGGGCAGACAGGGTACAGTCAGACAGGAGATTGGTCAGGTCCGGCGTTACCTGGGCAGACAGGGTACAATCAGACAGGAGATTGGTCAGGTCAGGCCTTACCTGGGCAGACAGGGTACAGTCAGACAGCAGATTGGTCAGGTCGGGCCTTACCTGGGCAGGCAGGGTACAGTCAGACAGGAGACTGGTCAGGTCAGGCCTTACCTGGGCAGACAGGGTACAGTCAGACAGCAGATTGGTCAGGTCAGGCCTTACCTGGGCAGACAGGGTACAGTCAGACAGGAGATTGGTCAGGTCAGGCCTTACCTGGGCAGACAGGGT
>NW_025187659.1:0-1996 GCF_004010195.1 Chiloscyllium plagiosum | reverse complement strand
GACGTGGAGAGAGAGTGAGAGTGAGGTGGAGGGACACAGACAGACAGAGAGTGTGGCGCACAGGCAGACCGGGATACAGAGTGTGGGTGAAGAGGTCAGGGAGGGGGTTAGACAGCAGAGCAGATGGTAGGAGGGTGAGAGACGGTGGGGAAGGGGGCAGAGGATGCCAAGTGAGAGAGATGGAGGAGGGCGGATGAGGAAACACGAGGAGAGAGTAAGTGGAACAGGGCAGAGTGAGCATTTACGATGCCCTCTGGAGATTAGATTCTTGGTTCGTCTGACAGTCACACAGTCAGACAGGAGACTGGTCAGGTCAGGCCTTACCTGGGCAGGCAGGCTACAGTCAGACAGGAGACTGGTCAGGTCAGGCCTTACCTGGGCAGACAGGGTACAGTCAGGCAGCAGATTGGTCAGGTCAGGCCTTACCTGGGCAGGCAGGGTACAGTCAGACAGCAGACTGGTCAGGTCAGGCCTTACTTGGGCAGGCAGGGTACAGTCAGACAGGAGACTGGTCAGGTCAGGCCTTACCTGGGCAGGCAGGGTACAGTCAGACAGGAGACTGGTCAGGTCAGGCCTTACCTGGGCAGACAGGGTACAGTCAGACAGGAGATTGGTCAGGTCAGGCCTTACCTGGGCAGACAGGGTACAGTCAGACAGGAGATTGGTCAGGTCAGGCCTTACTTGGGCAGGCAGGGTACAGTCAGACAGCAGATTGGTCAGGTCAGGCCTTTCCTGGGCAGACAGGGTACAGTCAGACAGCAGATTGGTCAGGTCAGGACTTACCTGGGCAGACAGGGTACAGTCAGACAGCAGATTGGTCAGGTCAGGCCTTACCTGGGAAGACAGTCACACAGTCAGACAGTCATACAGGGGCAGAGCCAGGGAATGGTGCAGAAATGCAGTCAAACAATCGCACGCGCACTGTCAGTCAGGGGGAACAGTCGGACCAGAGACACAATCGCACTGGGACAGGTTGAAACTGTGGTACGTTGTCACATTTTGACTGGGGGGTTGTGTACAGTCTGAGAGAGTCGGGAATGTCAGGCAGGGGTAGAGTCAGTCGGACAGCCCATCCTTCCCTCTGCACAGTCTCCTCGCCTCACTCCCTTCAGCTGTCTCGTTCCCTCCATCCTGACTCCACTTATCCTTCACTAACTCCCTCAGCCTCCGCTGTGATTGACTGCTGCCTGATTCCAACAATCCCGCCCTCCTCACTCGCCCTGACCATGCTGTCAATTTAAAAAAGGGTTGTTTTGTCCCTGGGGAGTGTAAAGGCAGAGGTGCTGAACCGTCTGGAGGGACTTTAGTATGTTTTTTAAAAAGAAACTGGGAGTAGGTTTGCTCGCTGAGCTGGAAGGTTGGGTTCCAGACGTTTCGTCACCGTGCTGGATAACATTTTCAGTGAGCCTCTGGGCGAAACACTGCTGGTGCAGCCCACTTTCTATCGACATGTTTGAGTAATGCCCCCTGAGGAAAAAACAGGAAATGATGTCACCATATGAGACGATGTCACCGCAGGAAATGACATCACCAGCCCAAGGAAACTCAAACATGGTGGCGTAGCCTGCTTTCTATTGCTATGTTTGAGTTTCCTTGTTCTGGTGATGTCATTTCCTGCAGTGGCATTGTCTCCCCTGGTGACATCATTTCCTTTTTTTTTCTCTCGGGGGGGTCATTACCTAAACATATTGATAGAAAGTGGGCTACACCAGCAGTGTTTCGTCCAGAGGCTCACTGAAAATGTTACCCAGCACGGTGACGAAACGTCTGGACACCAACCTTCCAGCTCAGCGAGCAACCCCACATCTGGAACCTCAACCTGAGCTACAAATCTTCTCAAAACTTGTTTTAAAAAACCCCGTTCAACAACGGGAGGCAAGCGGCCAACTCTCCCAGCGTGGACTTTCCATTCGTTTGTCACTGCAACACTCACGGGGCGTTGGAGTCACAGAGTCATGGAGACGTACAGCACGGAAACAGGCCCTTCGGCCCAACC
>NW_025187658.1:0-3040 GCF_004010195.1 Chiloscyllium plagiosum | reverse complement strand
CTCTCACTGCTCTGGAATCCACTTTTTCTCACTGCTCGGGGACACGCTTCTTCTCACTGCTCTGGGACACCATTCCCCTCACTGCTCTGGGACACCATTCCTCTCACTGCTTTGGGATACGCTTTTTCTCACTGCTCTGGGACACGCTTTCTCTCACTGCACCAGGACACACTTCCTCTCACTGTTCCAGGACACGCTTCCTCTCACTGCTCTGGGACATGTTTCCTCCGACTGCCCTTGGACATGCTTCCTCTCACTGCTCTGGGACACGCTTCCACTCACTGCTCCGGGACACGCTTCCTCTCACTGCTCTGGGACATGTTTCCTCTGACTGCCCTTGGACATGCTTCCTCTCACTGCTCTGGGACACGCTTCCACTCACTGCTCCGGGACACGCTTCCTCTCACTGCTCCAGGACAAGCTTTCCCTCACTGCTCCGGGACAAGATCCTCTCACTGCTCCGGGACAAGCTTCCACTCACTGCTCTGGGTCATGCTTCCTCTCACTGCTCTGGGATACGCTTCCTCTCACTGCTCTGAGACACGCTTCCTCTCACTGCTCTGGCACAAGCTTCCCCTCACTGCTCTGGGACATGCTTCTCTCACTGCTCTGGGATACGCATCCTCTCACTGCTCTGAGACACGCTTCCTCTCACTGCTCTGGGACATGCTTCTCTCACTGCTCTGAGATACGGTTCCTCTCACTGCTCTGAGACACGCTTCCTCTCACTGCTCTGGGACAAGCCTCCCCTCACTGCTCTGGGATACGCTTCCTCTCACTGCTCTGGGACACGCTTCCTCTCACTGCTCAGGGACACGCTTTTCTCACTGCTCTGGGATACGCTTCCTCTCACTGCTCTGGGACAAGCTTCCCCTCACTGCTCAGGGACACGCTTTTCTCACTGCTCTGGGATACGCTTCCTCTCACTGCTCTGGGACACGCTTTCTCTCACTGCTCTGGGATACGCTTCCTCTCACTGCTCTGGGACACGCTTCCTCTCACTGCTCAGGGACACGCTTTTCTCACTGCTCTGGGATACGCTTCCTCTCACTGCTCTGGGACAAGCTTCCCCTCACTGCTCAGAGACACGCTTTTCTCACTGCTCTGGGATACGCTTCCTCTCACTGCTCTGGGACACCCTTCCTCTCACTGCTCTGGGATACGCTATCTCTCACTGCTCCGGGACACGCTTGCTCTCACTGCTCTGGGAAACGCTTCCTCTTACTGCTCTGGGCGCTTCCCCTCACTGCTCTGGGATACGCTTCCTCTCACTGCTCCAGGACACGCTTCCTCTCACTGCTCTGGGACATGCTTCCTCTCACTGCCCTTGGACATGCTTCCTCTCACTGCTCTGGGACACGCTTCCTCTCACTGCTCCGGGACATGCTTCCCCTCAATGCTCTGGGATACGCTTCCCCTCACTGCTCTGGGATACGCTTCCTCTCACTGCTCTGTGACACGCTTCCTCTCACTGCTCCAGGACACGCTTCCTCTCACTGCTCCAGGACAAGCTTCCTCTCACTGCTCCAGGATACGCTTCCTCTCACTGCTCCAGGACACGCTTCCCCTCACTGCTCCGGGACAAGATCCTCTCATTGCTCTAGGACACGCTTCCTCTCACTGCTCCAGGACACACTTCCTCTCACTGCTCCAGGACACGCTTCCTCTCACTGCTCTGGGACACGCTTCCTCTCACTGCTCTGGGACACGCTTCCTCTCACTGCTCCGGGACATGGTTCCTCTCACTGCTCCAGGACAAGCTTCCCCTCACTGCTCCGGGACAAGATCCTCTCACTGCTACTGCTCTGAGATACCCATCCTCTCACTGCTCCGGGACACGCTTCCTCTCACTGCTCTGTGATACGCTTCCCCTCACTGCTCTGGGATACGATTCCTCTCAATGCTCTGGGACACGCTTTCTCTCACTGCTCAGGGACACGCTTCTCTCACTGCTCTGGGACACGCTTCCTCTCACTGCTCTGGGATACGCTTCCTCTCACTGCTCTGGGACAAGCTTCCCCTCAGTGCTCAGGGACACGCTTCTCTCACTGCTCTGGGATACGCTTCCTCTCACTGCTCTGGGACACGCTTCCCCTCACTGCTCTGGGACACGCTTCCTCTCACTGTTCTGGGACACGCTTCCTCTCACTGCTCCACGACAAGCTTCCCCTCACTGCTCCGGGACAAGATCCTCTTACTGCTCTGGGACATGCTTCCTCTCACTGCTCTGTGATACGCTTCCCCTCACTGCTCCGGGACAAGCTTCCCCTCACTGCTCTGGGTCATGTTTCCTTTCACTGCTCTGGGATACCCTTCCTCTCACTGCTCTGGGACACGCTTCCTCTCACTTCCTCTCACTGCTCTGGGACACGCTTCCTCTCATTGCTCTGGGATATGTTTCCTCTCATTGCTCTGGGATATGCTTCCTCTCACTGCTCTGGGACAAGCTTCCCCTCACTGCTCTGGGATAAGCTTCCTCTCACTGCTCGAGGACAAGCTTCCCCTCACTGCTCTGGGTCATGCTTCCTCTCACTGCTCTGGGATACGCTTTCTCTCACCGCTCAGGGACACGCTTCCTCTCACTGCTCTGGGACAAGCTTCCCCTCACTGCTCTGGGATAAGCTTCCTCTCACTGCTCGAGGACAATCTTCCCCTCACTGCTCTGGGACACGCTTCCTCTCGCTGCTCTGGGACACGCTTCCTCTCACTGCTCCACGACAAGCTTCCCCTCACTGCTCTGGGACATGCTTCTTCTCACTGCTCTGTGATACGCTTCCCCTTACTGCTCCGGGACAAGCTTCCCCTCACTGCTCTGGGTCATGCTTCCTCTCACTGCTCTGGGATACCCTTCCTCTCACTGCTCTGGGACACACTTCCTCTCATTGCTCTGGGACACGCTTCCTCTCACTGCTCTGGGGCACCTTCCTCTCACTGCTCTGGGACACGCTTCTTCTCACTGCTCCGGGACACACTTCCCCTCACTGCTCTGGGACACGCTTCTTCTCAATGCTCCGGGACACACTTCCTCTCACTGCTCTGG
>NW_025187657.1:0-3040 GCF_004010195.1 Chiloscyllium plagiosum | reverse complement strand
CATTCCTGGTTACTGAGTGAGATTCAATCCCTGTCACAGACTGAGATTCAATCCCTGTCTCTGACTGAGGATCAATCCGATTCATGGACTGACATTCAATCCCTGTCACGGATTGAGATTGAATATCTGTCACTGACTGAGATTCAATTCCTGTCACTGAATGAGATTCATTCCCTGTCACTGACTGAGGTTCAATCCCTGTCACTGACTGAGGTTCAATCGCTGTCACTGACTGAATCTCAATCCCTGTCACTGACTGAGAATCAATCCCTGTCACTGACTGAGAATGAATCCCTATCACTATCTGAGATATAATCCCTGTCACTGACTGAAGCTCAATCCCTGTCAATGACTGAGATCCAATCCCTGTCACTGACTGAGATTCAATCCCTGTCACTGACTTAGGTTCAATCCCTGTCACTGACTGTGATTCAACCCCTGTCACTGACTGTGATTCAATCCCTGTAACTGACTGAGGATCAATCCGTGTCACTGACTAAATTTCAATCCCTGTCACTGATTGAGATTCAATCCCTGTCACTGACAGAGGTTCAATTCCTGTCACTGACTGAGATTCACTCCCTGTCACTGACTGACGTTCGCTCCCTGTCTTTGACTGAGCTTCAATCCCTGACACTGACTGACGATCAATCCTTGTCACTGACTGAATCTCAAACACAGTCACTGACTGAGATTCAATTCCTGTCACTGACTGAGGATCAATCCCTGTCACTGACTGAGATTGAATCCCTGTCACTGACTGAGAATCAATCCCGTCACTGACTGAGGTTCAATCCCTGTCACTGACTGAGAAACAATCCCTGACACTGATTGAGATTCAATCCCTGTCACTGACTGAGATTTACTCCCTGTCACTAAATGAGATTCATTCCCGGTCACTGATTGAGATTCAATCCCTGTCACAGACTGAAATTCAAGCGCTGTCTCTGACTGAGGATCAATCCGTTTCATGGACTGAGATTCAATCCCTGTCACTGATTGAGATTGAATATCTGTCAATGACTGAGATTCAATCCCTGTCACTGACTGAGGATCAATCCCTGTCACTGACTGAGGTTCCATCCCTGTCACAGACTGAGGTTCACTCCCTGTCACTGACTGAGATTCAATCCCTGTCACTGACTGAGTTTCAATCACTGTCACTGACTGAGCTTCAATTCCTGTCACTGACTGAGCTTCAATCCCGTCACTAACTGAGGGTCAATCCCTGTCACTGACTGAGGTTCAATCCCTGTCATTGACTGACGTTCACTCCCTGTCACTGACTGAGTTTCAATCACTGTCACTGACTGAGCTTCAATTCCTGTCACTGACTGAGCTTCAATTCCTGTCACTAACTGAGGGTCAATCCCTGTCACTGACTGAATCTCAAACACTGTCCCAGACTGAGATTCATTCCCGGTTACTGATTGAGATTCAATCCCTGTCACAGACTGAAATTCAATCCCTGTCTCTGACTGAGGATCAATCCGTTTCATGGTATGAGATTCAATCCCTGTCACTGATTGAGATTCATTCCCTGTCACTGACTGCGGATCAATCCATGTCACTGATTGAGGATCAATCCCTGTCACTGACAGAGGTTCAATCCCTGTCACTGACTGAGGTTCAATCCCTGTCATTGACTGACGTTCAATCTCTGTCACCCACTGAAATTCAATTCCTGTCACTGACTGAGTTTCAATCCCTGTCACTGACTGAGGTTCAATCCCTGTCACTGACTGAATCTCAATCACTGTCACTGACTGAGAATCAATCCCTGTCACTGACTGAGATTCAATCCCTGTCACTGACTGAATCTCAATCCCTGTAACTGACTGGAACTCACTCGCTGTCTCTGAGTGAGATTTACTCCCTGTCACTGATTGAGATTCAATCCCTGTCACTGACTGAGGTTCAATCACTGTCACTGACTGAGGTTCAATCCCTGTCACTGACTGAATCTCAATCCCTGTCACTGACTGAGCTTCAATCCCTGTCACTGACTGAGGATCAAACCCAGCCACTGACTGAGATTGAATCCCTATCACTAACTGAGAATTAATCCCTGTCTCTGATTGAAGCTCAATCCCTGTCACTGACTGAGATCCAAACCCTGTCACTGACTGAGGATCAATCCCTGTCACTGACTGAAGCTCAATCCCTGTCACTGACTTAGATTCATTTCCTGTCACTGACTGACGATCAAAACCTGTCGTGACTGAGACTCAATCCCTGTCACTTACTGAGATTCAATCCCTGTCACTGACTGAGGTTCTCTCCCTGTCTCAGACTGAGGATCAGTCCATGTCATGGACTGAGATTCAATGCCTGTCACTGATTGAGATTCAGTCACGGTCACTGAATGAGGTTCAATCATTGTCACTGACTGTGGTTCACTCCCTGTCACTAACTGAAATTCAATCCCAGTCACTGACTGAAGCTCAACACCTGTCACTGACTGATGTTCAATCCCTGTCACTGACTGAGATCCAATCCCTGCCACTGACTGAGATTCAATCCCTCTCTCTGACTGAGGTTCACTCCCTGTCACTGACTGAGATTCAATCCCTGTCACGGACAGAGATTGAATTCCTGTCACTGACTGATGATCAATCCCTAACACTGATTGAGATCCAATCCCTGCCACTGACTGAGATTCAATCCCTGTCACTGACTGACGGTCAATCCATGTCACTGACTGAATCTCAATCACTGTCACTGACTGAGATTCAATCCCTGTAACTGATTGAGACTCAATCTCTGTCACTGACTGAGATTCAATCCCTGTAACTGATTGAGACTCAATCTCTGTTACTGACTGAGATTCAATCCCTGTCACTGATTGAGATTCAATACCTGTCACTGCCTGAGATACAATCCCTGTCGCTGACTGAGGATCAATCCCTGTCACTGACAGTGGTTCAATCCCTGTCACTGACTGAGATTCACTCCCTGTCACTGACTGACGTTCGCTCCATGTCTTTGACTGAGCTTCAATCCCTGACACTGACTGACGATCAATCCCTGACACTGATTG
>NW_025187656.1:0-3040 GCF_004010195.1 Chiloscyllium plagiosum | reverse complement strand
AATTCCTGTCACTGACTGAGGTTCAGTCCCTGTGACTGACTGAGATTCAATTCCTGTCACTGACTGATATTATACCCCTATCACTGACTGAGATTCAATCCCTTTCACTGACTGAGATTCAATCCCTGTCACTGACTGAGATTCAATCCCTGTTACTGACTGATTGTCAATCCCTGTCACAGTCTGAGGGTTAATCCCTGTCACTGACTGAGATTCAAACCCTGTCACTGATTGAGATTCAATCCCTGTCACTAACTGAGGTTTAACCCCTGTCACTTATTGAGTTTCAAGCCCTGTCACTGATTGAGATCCAATCCCTGTCACTGACTGAGATTCAATTCCTGTCACTGATTGAGATACAATCCATGTCACTGACTAAGATTCAATTCCTGTCACAGACTGAGATTCAATCCCTGTCTCTGTCTGAGATTCAATCCCTTTCACTGACTGAGATTAAAAGACTGTCACTGATTGAGATTCAATCCGTGTCACTAACTGAGGTTCAATCCCTGTCACTGACTGAGATTCAATCCCTGTCAAATCCCTGTCACTGACTGAGATTCAATCCCTGTCACTGATTGTGATTCAATCCCTGTCACTGACTAAGATTGAATCCCTGTCTCTGACTGAGATTGAATCCCTTTCACTGACTGAGATTCAAAGCCTGTCACTGATTGAGATTCCATCCCTGTCACTGACTGAGGTTCAATCCCTGTCACTGACTGAAATTCAATCCCTGTCACTGACTGATTGTCAATCCCTGTCACTGATTGAGGCTAAATCACTGTCACTGACTGAGTTTCATTCCCTGTCAATGACTGTGATTCAATCCCTGTCACCATCTGAGATTCAATTCCTGTCATTGATTGAGATTCAATCCCTGTCACTGATTCAGATTCAATTCCTATCACTGACTGAGGTTCAGTCCCTGTGTCTGACTGAGATTCAATCCCTGTCACTGACTGATATTATACCCCTATCACTGACTGAGATTCAATCCCTTTCACTGATTGAGATTCAATTCCTGTCACTGACTGATGTTCTATCCCAATCATTGACTGAGATTCAATCGCTGTCACTGACTGATTGTCAATCCCTGTCACTGACTGTGGGTTAATTCCTGTCACTGACTGAGATTCAATCCCTGTTACTGACTGAGATTCAATCCCTGTCACTGATTGAGATCCAATCCCTGTCACTGACTAAGATTCAATTCCTGTCACTGACTGAGGTTCAATCCCTGTCACTAACTGAGGTCCAATCCCTGTCATTGACTGAGATTCAATCCCTGTCACTAATTGAGATCCAATCCCTGTCACTGACTAAGACTCAATTCCTGTTAATGACTGAGGTTCAATCCCTGTCACTGACTGAGGTGCAATCCCTGTCACTGACTAAGATTCAATCCCTGTCACTGACTGAGATTCAATTCCTGTCACTGACTGATTGTCAATCCCTGTCACTGACTGGGGTTTAATCCCTGTCACTGACTGAGATTCAAACCCTGTCACTGATTGAGATTCAATCCCTGTCACTGACTGGGGTTTAATCCCTGTCACTGATTGAGATTCAATCACTGTCACTGACTGAGATTCAATCCCTGTCTCTGACTGAGATTGAATCCCTTTCACTGACTGAGATTCAAAGCCTGTCACTGATTGAGATTCCATCCCCATCATTGACTGAGGTTCAATCCCTGTCACTGACTGATTGTCAATCCCTGTCACCATCTCAGATTCAATCCCTGTCACTGACTGAGGTTCAATCCCTGTCACTGACTGAGAGTTAAACCCTGTCACTGACTGAGTTTCAATCCCTCTCACTGACTGTGATTCAATTCCTGTCACCATCTGAGATTCAATTCCTGTCACTGATTGAGATACAATCCCTGTCACTGATTAAGTTTCAATTCCTGACACTGACTGAGGTTCAATCCTTGTCACCGACTGATTGTCAATCCCTCTCACCATCTGATATTTAATCCCTGTCACTGACTGAGATTCAATCCCTGTCACTGACTGAGATTCAATTCCTGTCACTGACTGAGGTTCAATCCCTGCCTCAGACTGAGTTTCAATCCCTGTCACTGACTGTGATTCAATCCCTGTCACCATCTGAGATTCAATTCCATTCACTGATTGAGATTCAATTCCTGTCACTGATTGAGATCCAATCCCTGTCACTGACTAAGATTCAATTCCTGTCACTAACTGAGGTACAATCCCTGTCACTGACTGTGATTCAATCCCTGTCACTGACTGAGAATCAATCCCTGTTACTAACTGAGGTAAAATCCCTGTCACTGACTGAGATTCGATCCCTGTCAATGACTGAGGTTCAATCCCTGTCACTGACTGAGATTCAATCCCTGTCACTGACTGATTGTCAATCCCTGTCACTGACTGAGGGTTAAACCCTGTCACTGACTGAGATTCAATCCCTGTCACTGACTGTGATTCAATCCCTGTCACCATCTAAGATTCAATTCCTGACACTGATTGAGATAAAATCCCTGTCACTGATTAAGATTCAATTCCTGTCACTGACTGAGGTTCAGTCCCTTTCAATGACTGAGATTCGATCCCTGTCACTGACTGATATTCAATCCCTGTCACTGACTGAGATTCAATCCCTTTCACTGACTGAGATTCATAGCCTGTCACTGATTGATATTCAATTCCTGTCACTGAATGAGGTTCAATCCCTATCATTGACTGAGATTCAATCGCTGTCACTGACTGATTGTCAATCCCTGTCACTGACTGAGGGTTAATCCCTGTCACTGACTGAGATTCAATCCCTGTCACTGACTGAGATTGATTTCCTGTCACTGATTGAGATCCAATCCCTGTCACTGACTGATATTCAATTCCTGTCACTAACAGAGGTACAATCCCTGTCACTGACTGAGATTCAATGCCTGTCACTGACTGAGAATCAATCCCTGTCACTGACTGACATTCAAACCCTGTCACTGACTGAGAATCAATCGCTGTCAATGACTGAGGTTCAATCCCTGTCACTGATTGAGATTCAATCC
>NW_025187655.1:0-3040 GCF_004010195.1 Chiloscyllium plagiosum | reverse complement strand
ACTCCCGGGGTATCTGTTATTCTGTATATAAATCACAGCTTCAATCCGACTGTAGTGTGTAACACTGCCCCTACTGCATAATGTTCTGTCTAGCTTCTCACAACCTCTCTCTCTGTCTCTCTCTCTCTCTCTTACATCTTTGCTGTTGTCTACCTGCTGTAGCTGACATGCCATATCGCTTTCAATCACTGCACTTCTCTCTCTCTCTCTCTCTGTCTCTGAGTTAGCATGGCTGTGATTGACTCACCAGCAGACGCACCTCCGAAGTGCTCAGGTCGACAGTGGTACTCTCCCTGTTATCCAGGAGGTCGGCAGACTGGTGGGACAGGGGAGAGTGTGGAGGACGCAGGGGAGGGGAGAGTTTGTCCTGGTCGGAATTGACCTGTGAAGCGTTCGGACCGCTCGGCTAAGTCGCTTTCCCTGCTGGACTGGGATCCATTGGCTGTCCTGCTGTCTGTCTTGAACCGAGCAGAGACTTTTTGCAATCTCTCTCTCTCTCTCTCCGTCCTGGAATTTGGAATTTGCCAGCAGACCCAGTAAACTTGCACGGCCGGTTCTGCAACCTCTTCGAGGTGGGGGTGTTGGCTCAGGAACTCACTTCCCTCTCGACACAGACAGCGGAAATGTGAATCAAACAGGGAAGGTGAGGCCAGCAGGAAATCATTGACACAGCGTCCCCAGTCCAGGGTCCTCCCAAGGCAGCCATAGCCCGTCCCACTCTGTCCCGGGCATTCTGCCCAGGAGAGACGCCCTGGGACAATTCGGGGAGCCCAAAATCGGTGGGAGCGACGGGTGGGGGCTGTTCCTGGATTTACAATCAGTTGCTGTGCCCACAGCGCCCACTCCCTCAGCGCTGACCCTCCCACAGCGCCCGCTCCCTCAGCGCTGACCCTCCCACAACGCCCGCACCCTCAGCGCTGACCCTCCCACAGCACCTACTCCCTCAGCGCTGACCCTCCCACAGCGCCCGCTCCCTCAGCACTGACCCTCCCACAGCGCCCGCTCCCTCAGCGCTGACCCTCCCACAGCGCCCGCTCCCTCAGCGCTGACCCTCCCACAGCGCCCGCTCCCTCAGCGCTGACCCTCCCACAGCGCCCGCTCCCTCAGCGCTGACCCTCCCACAGCGCCCGCTCCCTCAGCGCTGACCCTCCCACAGCGCCCGCTCCCTCAGCGCTGACCCCCCCACAACGCCCGCACTCTCAGCGCTGACCCTCCCACAGCACCTACTCCCTCAGCGCTGACCCTCCCACAGCGCCCGCTCCCTCAGCGCTGACCCCCCCACAACGCCCGCACTCTCAGCGCTGACCCTCCCACAGCACCTACTCCCTCAGCGCTGACCCTCCCACAGCGCCCGCTCCCTCAGCGCTGACCCTCCCACAGCGCCCGCTCCCTCAGCGCTGACCCTCCCACAGCGCCCGCTCCCTCAGCGCTGACCCTCCCACAGCGCCCGCTCCCTCAGCGCTGACCCTCCCACAGCGCCCGCTCCCTCAGCGCTGACCCTCCCACAGCGCCCGCTCCCTCAGCGCTGACCCTCCCACAGCGCCCGCTCCCTCAGCGCTGACCCTCCCACAGCGCCCGCTCCCTCAGCGCTGACCCTCCCACAGCGCCCGCTCCCTCAGCGCTGACCCTCCCACAGCGCCCGCTCCCTCAGCGCTGACCCTCCCACAGCGCCCGCTCCCTCAGCGCTGACCCTCCCACAGCGCCCGCTCCCTCAGCGCTGACCCTCCCACAGCGCCCGCTCCCTCAGCGCTGACCCTCCCACAGCGCCCGCTCCCTCAGCGCTGACCCTCCCACAGCGCCCGCTCCCTCAGCGCTGACCCTCCCACAGCGCCCGCTCCCTCAGCGCTGACCCTCCCACAGCGCCCGCTCCCTCAGCGCTGACCCTCCCACAGCGCCCGCTCCCTCATGAATCCCTCAAGGTTTACGATGGCCTCCCAGTGGCACACTCTTGAGTCCCGTTCCACAACCCACTCTCCGCTCTGACCAACCCCCCCCACCCCCCACAAACCCGAGGTCCGCCGCCTCCCTCTTCCGGACGTGCACCCTGTGGGTGAGACCCTTCGGCCTGTCGGCTCTGCCCTGACCCTTGCGCGCCCAGGCCCGGAGCCTGTTCTGACAGGTCAAGGCCGCCTGGTCTCCCGCCTCTCCCTCTCCCCCAACCCTCCTGGATTTCCCTTGCCCGCATTCCTTGCCCCTCCAGGATTTTTCCTTAAATCCCCTCAGTCGCTTCAAAATGACGCCCTCACCCCCACCTTCCCCTCGACCCTTCGATAAGGGGAGAGCAGCATCCTCTTACTTGCCCGGCCCGTGCCCCTCATGACCTTACCCCCCTCTACTCTGAAGGAAACATCCCGGGCTCATCCAGCCTCCCTCTACCCCCCACCCCCCCACCCACCCCCAGCTCCCTACGTCCTGGGGAACCTCCACCCTCCACACTCCCCTCCAGTACAGTCCCACCCTCCCTAGATTGTGTGGGGAACTGCACGCGGTCCTCCGACTGGGGCCTAGTCAAAGGCCTCTCCAACTCCCACAGAGCCGCCCACACTTGTAGTTTATTGACGAAGAGGTTTCCCGTCTTAACTTCCCTCCTGTCCCCCTCCTTCCCTGTGGGGATTTGCGGTCAAGTATCCCACGATCCTCTCTGTTCCTCCTGGTGCCCGGGGTTGGTTGTCAGGTATCCCCCACGATCCTCTCTGTTCCTCCTGGTGCCCGGGGTTGGTTGTCAGGTATCCCACGATCCTCTCTGCTCCTCCCGTTGCCCGGGGTTGGTTGTCAGATATCCCACGATCCTCTCTGCTCCTCCTGGTGCCCGGGGTTGGTTGTCAGGTATCCCCTGATCCTCTCTGTTCCTCCTGGTGCCCGGGGTTGGGTGTCAGGTATCCCACGATCCTCTCTGTTCCTCCTGGGGCCCGGGGTTGGTTGTCAGGTATCCCACGATCCTCTCTGTTCCTCCTGGTGCCCGGAGTTGGTTGTCAGGTATCCCATGATCCTCTCTGTTCCTCACGGTGCCCGAGGTTGGTTGTCAGGTATCCCACGATCC
>NW_025187654.1:2092-3040 GCF_004010195.1 Chiloscyllium plagiosum | reverse complement strand
CACACCTATCCCACACTCTCAGGCATTGTATTCAAGACCCTAACTCCTGGATTAATCCGGCCTCCCCACACTCTCAGGCACTGTGTTCCAGACATAATCCCCGAATGAATCCGGCCTATTCCTCATTCTCAGGAACTGTTTTCCAGACACTAACCCCTGGATTAATCCGGCCTACCCCACACTCTCAGGCACTGTGTTCAAGACCCTAACACCTGGATTAATTCAGCCTCCCCCACTCTCTCAGATACTGTGTTCCAGTCACTAACCACTGGATTGACCCGGCCTATCATACACTCTCAGACACTGTTTTCCAGACCCTAACCCCTGGATTATACCGACCACCACCATAATCTCAGACACTGTATTCCCGACAATAAACACTGAATTGACCCGGCCTATCGTACACTCTCAGACACCGTGTTCCAGAACCGAGCCACTGGATTAATCCGGCCTATACCACACTCTCAGGCACTGTGTTCCAGACCCTAAACCCTGGATTGATTCAGCTTACCCCACACTCACGTACACTGTGTTCCAGATACTAACACCTGGATTGGCCTCGCCTACCCCACACTCTCAGACACTGTGTAACAGACCCTAAACACTGGATTAATTCAGCCTATCCCACTCTCTCAGACACTGTATTCCCGACAATAAACGCTGGATTGACCCAGTTTATCGTACACTCTCAGACACTGTTCTAGACCCTAACCCCTGGATTAATCCGGCCTCCCCACACTCTCAGGCACTGTGTTCCAGACATAATCCCTGGATGAATCCGGCCTATTCCTCATTCTCAGGCACTGTTTTCCAAACACTAACCCCTGGATCAATCCGGCCGATACTACACTCTCAGTCACAGTGTTCCAGACACTAACCCCTGGATTAATCCGGCCTACCCCACACTCTCAGGCACTGTGTTCCAGACATAATCCCTGGATGAATCCG
>NW_025187654.1:0-1424 GCF_004010195.1 Chiloscyllium plagiosum | reverse complement strand
GGCCTATCGCACACTCTCAGGCACTTTGTTCCACACCCTAACCCCTGGATTAATCCGGCCTAACACACATTCACAGACACTGTGTTCCAAGCCCTAACCCTTGGATTAATCCAGCCTAACCCACATTCACAGACACTGTGTTCCAAGCCCTAACCCTTGGATTAATCCAGCCTAACCCACATTCACAGACACTGTGTTCCAAGCCCTAACCCTTGGATTAATCCAGCCTAACCCACATTCACAGACACTGTGTTCCAAGCCCTAACCCTTGGATTAATCCAGCCTAACCCACATTCACAGACACTGTGTTCCAAGCCCTAACCCTTGGATTAATCCAGCCTAACCCACATTCTCAGACACTGTGTTCCAGACCCTAACCCCTGGATTAATCCGACCTCCCCCACATTCTCAGGCACTGTGTTCCAGACCCTAACTCCTGGATTAATCCGGCCTATCCCAAATTCTCATGAACTGTGTTCCAGACCCTTAACCCTGGATTGACTCGGACTCCCGAACAGTCTCAGACACTGTGTTACAGATCCTAACCCCCGGATTATTCCCACCTCTCCCACACTCTCGGGTACTGCGTTCTAGACCCTAACCTCTGGACTAATCTGGCCTATCCCACTCTCTCAGGCACTGTGTTCCAGACCCTAATCCCTGGATTAATCTGGCCTATCCCACTCTCTCAGGCACTGTGTTCCAGACCCTAAATCCTTGAATTAATCTGGTCTATCCCATTCTCTCTGGCACTTTGTTCCAGACCCTCACCCCTGGATTAATCCGGCCTATCCCAATCACGAATGCACTGTGTTCCAGACCCTCATACCTAATTAATTCAGCCTCCCGCACACTCTCAGGCACTGTGTTCCAGAGCCTAACCCCTGGATTAATCCGGCCTAACACACATTCACAGACACTGTGTTCCAAGCCCTAACCCTTGGATTAATCCAGCCTAACCCACATCCTCAGACACTGTGTTCCAGACCCTAACCCCTTGATTAATCCGGCCTATCCCACTCTCTCAGGCACTGTGTTCAAGGCCATAACCCTTGAATTAATCCGGCCGATCCCTGACTCTCAGCCACTCTGTTTCAGACCCGAAACCCTGCATTAATCTGCCCTATCCCACACTCTCAGACACTGTGTTCCAGACCCTAACACCTGGATTAATCCGGCCAATGCCACACTGTCAGGGACTGTGTTCCAGACCCTAAGCCTTTGATTAATCCAGCCAAACCCACACCCTCAGACACTGTGTTCCAGACACTAACCCCTGGATTAATCCGGCCTATCCCACACTCTCAGGCACTGTATTCCAGACCCTAACACCTGGATTAATCCGGCCAAACCCACACTGTCAGGCACTTTGTTCCAGACCCTAAGCCTTCGATTAATCCAGCCAATCCCACACCCTCAGACAC
>NW_025187653.1:2930-3040 GCF_004010195.1 Chiloscyllium plagiosum | reverse complement strand
TGGATTGGCCGTGCTAAATTACCCCATAGTGTCAGGGATATGCAAGTTAGGGTGGATTGGCCATGCTAAATTACACATAGTGTTCAGGGATGTGCAGGTTAGGGTGGATT
>NW_025187653.1:0-2909 GCF_004010195.1 Chiloscyllium plagiosum | reverse complement strand
TGGCCATGCTAAATTACCCCATAGTGTTCAGGGATGTGCAGGTTAGGGTGGATTGGCCATGCTAAATTACCCCACAGTATTCAAGGATATGCAAGTTAGGGTGGATTGGCCATGCTAAATTACCCCATAATATTCAAGGATATGCAAGTTAGGTTGGATTGGCCATGCTAAATTACCCAATAGTGTTCAGGGATGTGTAGGTGAGGGTGGATTGGCCATGCTAAATTACCCAATAGTGTTCAGGGATGTGGAGGTGAGGGTGGATTGGCCATGCTAAATTACCCATAGTGTTCAGGGATGTGTAGGTTAGGGTGGATTGACCATGCTAAATTACCCAAAGCGTTCAGGGATATGCAGGTTAGGGTGGATTGACCATGGGGAATACAGGGATGGGGATGGTTGGGATGCGTTTTCAAGGTTCAGTGTGGATTTGTTGGGCTGAATGACCTGTTTCCACACTGTGGGGATTCTATGTTGTTGGAAACTCCCACAGGGCCCTTGTGTGGTATGGGAGAGGGAGAATGTACAGAGCGTGTCTCACTCACTTCCTGTTAAATGTCTCACTGTGGGTTCAGGGAGACCAACACGGAGGGGGTAATGGGAGAGGCATGGGGACGGGCGACACGAAGGAGAAAGACCAACCAATGACCCGGCCACTCACGGACACCAGTTCTCTGGAACCATCCTGTGTTTTGAATGTCCACACCACATTAGGATTAGACCCAAAGTCAGGCGATTGGCTGCACAGAAGGTCAGCGGCTGGAGGAAGGAGAGAGAGGAATTAAAATCACCCAAAGGCTCTCCAGAGACAACGCCGCACTGGCACCCAACACAACGGTAGGCAGGGGGTGGGGTGCCAGTGAGTCACAGGGAATCAACAAACCATCTCAGGCAACACATTCTCCCACAATCCCTCAGGGTGGACACAACAATTTAAGCGGGTGGTGGCAAGATGTGACGAAGAGGAAATGACAGAGGGAGAGACGGGAATGAGACTGGAGGGGGTAACAGAGATAGGGAGGATAATGGGGCTGTAGGGGGTAACAGGGATAGGGAGGATAATGGGGCTGGAGGAGGTTACAGAGAGAGGGAGGATGGTGGGGCTGGAGGAGGTTACAGAGATAAGGAGGGGTGTAGGGACTGGAGTGGTTTACAGACATAGGGAGGGATGTTGGGACTGGGGGGAGTTACAGAGATAAGGAACATGGTAGAGAGACTGGGGGAGGCTTCAGGGACAGTGAGGGGTGTAGGGGCTGCGGGAGGTTATGGAGATAGGGAGATGTGTTGGGGCTGGACGAGGAAGCAGAGATAGGGAGGGGTGTTGGAGCTGGAGGGGGTTACAGATATAGGGAGGATAATGGGGCTGGAGGGGGTAACAGAGATAGTGATGGTTGTAGTGGCTGGACGAGGTTACAGAGAAATGGTAGGATGCAGATCTTGAGGGGTTTGCGGAGGTTACAGCGGCGGGGCTGTGTGCTGTGATGCTCACACATATGGCTCTCTACCTGGCCTCCCTCTCCCTCCCCCTCCCCCCCCCACCACCCGAATCCTACAATAGCTCTTACACCAATGTCTCACTTACGTTTTCCACACTTTTTGGTGATCATGGGATTGTCGGCGGTCACAGAGAAAGCTTCACACGGAGGTGCTGTCAAGAAACAGAGGACTGATTTCACTAGAATGTAGCAGACACTTCAACCCTGTGCTGTCCTTGTCCAGGGAGTGTGTGATGGGGAGAGGGTAGGGCAAGCTTTACTCCATTTCTAACCACATGCTGTCCCTGTCCTGGGAGTGTTTGGTGGTGTCAGTGTGAGAGGAGCTTTAATCTGTATCTAACCCCCTGTTTTCCCTGTCCTGAACGACTGAACAGTGTAGAGGGAGCTTCACTCTTTATTATTGCATTAATGAAGTGTTGTGAGCTGTTGAGAGGGTGAGATGTCCCCGTATATCTCCCTCCTGGTTGCAGTGACTAACTCTGACTGACCTGGTGCTTGGTCCGAAGTGTACCATAAAGAGGATGTTGGTTGTACTCAGTGCCTGCCCCGGTGAGACTCTGTGGTACTTAGAACATAGTGCCCCGGTGAGACTCTGTGGTACTTAGAACATAGAACATAGAACAGAGAAGAATACAGTGCAGTACAGGCCGTTCGGCCCTCGATGTTGCGCCGATCCAAGCCCACCTAACCTACACTAGCCCACTATCCTCCATATGCCTATCCAATGCCCGCTTAAATGCCCATAATGAGGGAGAGTCCACCACTGCTACTGGTAGGGCATTCCATGAACTCACGACTCGCTGAGTAAAGAACCTACCCCTAACATCTGTCCTATACCGACAACCCCTTACCGACCACTTCCTGACTGTGAGGGACCTCCCCATTACTCTCGGTCAGTCAGACACCAGGGTGTGTTCCCACAGTGGGACTTGCTGACCCACAACCCCGTGTCTAACCTAAGGGTGCCTTAAACCAAACTTAATTCAGCCCCACCTCCGAAATTGTTGGCACGGGACTGGAAACTTCCCCAATTCCACAGTGTCCCAAACTGTCCTGTGGCCGAGAGCTCCTCACCCTTAGAGCAGCCTGTCCCTCTCCCCCGTCACATACCCTTCACATGGAGCTGGATCGCCACCCGGTCAGTGTGTTACCTATACTGGGAGGTCACCTCACACATGAATGTTCCACTGTCATAAGGAAACACCTTCCTCATGTAGACAGCATTTGTCACACCGTCAATCTGATCATTATAGGGTCCTGTGAGAGAGGAACAGGCATCACGTGTCTGAAAGAGAGAGAGAGAGGGGAGGGGAGTGAGGGATGGGGTGGGGCGGAGAGAGAGACTGGAGGGAAGAGAGAGAGAGAGACTGGTGAGGAGAGAGTGACAGGAGGGGAGAAAGAGAGAGACAGGCT
>NW_025187652.1:1628-3040 GCF_004010195.1 Chiloscyllium plagiosum | reverse complement strand
TCTTTCCACCTTTCACATTTCCGACGCCCCTCCGCCAAGTCCCTCCTCCCTACCTTTTATGTTATCCTGCTGGACAAACTTTCCTCATTCCTGAAGAAGGGCTTATGCCCGAAACGTCGATTCTCCTGTTCCCTGGATGCTGCCTGACCTGCTGCGCTTTTCCAGCAACACATTTTCAGCTCTGATCTCCAGCATCTGCAGACCTCACTTTCTCATGTTCTGAAGATACACATGGTCGTCGTCCTCATCCCTTGTGGCATGTCCTGCTACCGAGCACAGCTTCTGATTTCAGGTCAGTGTGCAGTACAGAAGCCATTCAGTGCCGGGGGGACGTGTGTCTTGAGCCTGACCCAGGTGTGTGGATGTCCGGCGTTAATCTGACATTCAGGGATTGTTTAACAGAGATATAATCTCTGTGTGTGTCTCTCTGCGTGTGTATGTGCGTGTGCATGTCTGTGTGTGCCTGTGTGAGTGAGAAATCGAGTAAGAGACCCAAGCCCTGCGTTGTTGGAGCTAGTACCCCTTTACTGCACAATTTATTAAGCATTAAATATTCTTTTCCATTTTGTTGTACACAAATCAGCGTGACCTCATGGGATAGTGACACCAAATTTTGGAATGTTTTACCAATGTCATCGAGTCGTTGGACGAGGGAATTGAGGATGTTTTGCTTTGTCTGCAGAGGCAGTGAGTGATGAGGAACACAAAGGGATTTTTTTTTCATTCGGTAAAGGGATGTGGGCATCATTGGCTGGGTTCAGCATTTATTCCCCCATTCTTATCAGCCCTTAAGAAGGTGGGAGTGTTCTGCCTCACGGAACAGAAACACTTCAAAAATAATGTTGACTGAGGAACAGAATGTGACAGAAAATAAAATTCAGCTTTATCTATTCGAACTCACAATATAATATTCAAATGTTTAATTAATACGGTGTTAGAGACTGGAATTTCATCGATAATATCAACAATTTTATGTATTTAAGACACACCTCCCCCCGGCCCTGAGTGGCTTCTGTACTGCATACTGACCTGAAATCAGAAGCTGTGCTCGGTAGCAGGACATGCCACAAGGGATGAGGACGACGACCATGTGTATTCCATAACACAACGGGAAGTGTGTTACTGTTTGTAGTCGAATTGAGGACGGAGATGTTGCAGGTAAGGGACAAAGGAAGGAATGAGGGGTTAGATCACAGTTCAGCCATGCTCTTATTGGTGTCTCGTAGTGTTGTCCAACATGGAAACAGACGCTCATCCATGCTGACCAGTTATCCCAGGTCCATTTAGTCCCATTTGGCCCATTTGCCTCGAAACTCTTCCTGGTTATATACCCATCCAGACGTTCAATAAATGTTCGAAATGTGCCAGCCTTCGCCACTTCCTCTGGCAGCTCATTCCATATACACATCATG
>NW_025187652.1:0-929 GCF_004010195.1 Chiloscyllium plagiosum | reverse complement strand
GCCCTCATCATTCATCTTCCGTTACTTCTTCAAAAAATTCAATCAGGTTAGTGAAACATGACTTCTCAAGTTTTTAGCAGTGTTGACTCTCCCTAATCAATCTTTGTCATTCCAAATACTTGCATATCTTCACCCTCAGGATTCCTTCCAAAATCTAGCCCATCACTGATATTTGCTTTTTTTTGGTCTGCATTTCCTTCCTACCTTTCTCAAATAGTGACATCACTTCGGTGAACAGCCAGTCATGTGGCACGTCACCTCTGAATATTGATGAAGCAAAGATCTCAGCAAAGTGCACAGCAATCATTTCTCCAGCTTCCCACAGAGCTCGCGAGTATACCTGACAAAGTCCTGGGATTTATCCACCTATATGCATTTTAAGACATCCAGCACCTGCTCCCTTCTAATATGGACATTTTCCAAGATATCGCCATCGAGTTCCCCACCTTAAATTTTCTTCTTCATAGTAAACACTAATGCAAAATATTCGTTTAGAATATCCCCACCTCCTGCTGCTCCATTCATCGGCTGCATTGCTGACGTTTAAGGGATCCTACTCTCTCCCGAGTTAGCCTTTTATCCGTCTTTTATTTATGACAGGCATTTGAATTCTCATTAACCCTATTTGCCAAAGTTATCTCATGTCCCCTTCTCACACTCCTGATTCCCCTCTCAAGTATATTCCGACTACCTTTATACTCTTCTAATGATTCACTCAATCTCTGCTGTCAATACCTGATATATGCTTCCTTCGTTTTCTTAACCACAACCTCAATTTCTCTAGTGATCCAGTATTCCCTTTTCAGCCTAGCAATGTCCATCACCCGAACAGGAACATGCTGTCTCTGGATTCTTATTATCGCATTTTTGAAGGCATCTCATTTTCCAACTGTTGTTTTACTGGCGAATATTCGCCCCCAGTCAGCTTC
>NW_025187651.1:0-3040 GCF_004010195.1 Chiloscyllium plagiosum | reverse complement strand
CACTTGTATAAAAACATGTCTGCCTCAGCCTTGAAGATATTTAATGATCCAGCCTCAACAGCCCTCCGAATTTTCTTCAATTCTTTCCCTCTCACTGATGTGAGACTTGGTCTTTAATCTGGTGATTTGCCCACTCTATCTTGCATAAAATTTCAATTATTCCTCAGCTCCTGGATCAATTTGCTCAAGGGTCAAACGGTCACTCTCCCTGAATCCAGGAACTACTTCTCCAAACTGAAGACCGATTTGCAGGATGTGTTTAACATATTCTCTGTCTCTGTGAACAGGCTGTCCCCTTAGTCCCTAACACTCCCATTCTTTCCCGCGTTACTCTCTTCCCCTTAATAAGCCAAATAAATGATTTTGGATTCTTGCTAATCTTACCTGCTAATGTTTTATCACCCCTCCTTCTGCTCTTCCACTGACTTTTTAAGTTTATCCCTAGGTTTTCTATATTCTTTTAGGACCTACATTCACCTGCTCACTCGATACCTGCTTTAAGCTTCTCTTTCTTTTACATTCTGTTCGGAATTTGTGTCGACATCTGAGGTTCTCTGGGTTTTTCTTTTTTAATTAATTTTATCTTCGGTGTAACATGCTGGGCCGACACTGTCATCAATTCAATTTTAATCAAATGATCCCCCAACCCCCGCCCCACCTTGTTCTGCTACAGTTTCACCCAGACGCAACTGCACTTTGGCCAGATCCTGTCATTTCTTCCATAAAATCTGTCTCCCCAATGCAAAAAGCTTTTATTTTTCTAACATTTTTGGGGTATTTTCCTGAGCAAAGTCAAAATGTGTGATGTCACGGTCACTGGTCCTATAATGCTCTCCCACTTCTGCCTGGAAAAGCTGACTGGCTTCGTTCCCCACAGTGAGGCCCAGCACTGCACTGCTAATTCTTGTATCTGCTCTATGTTGATATAAGAAGCTCTGTGCAATAAATTTCAAAACACCTGCCCCCTCTGAAAAAGTTATCACTGACCGAATTAATGTTTGGAATTGAAATGCCTGAATATAATGATCCTTTTATTGTTTTTACACAACGCAATAACTTGATTATATACACTCCCTTTCTTTCCTTTATCTGGAGGTCTACATCATATCCCTAGCAGTGTTTCTGTTATGGTTTTGATCCTGAGCTGTAACCACCAATCCTCATTAGAAGATCCTTTCAAGATATCGTCCCTTCTAACGCCAGTAACTAACGCCATCATTAATAAGGCAATACCACCTCCTCTTTTACCCTCTCTCCTGTCCTGACTATAGTTCTGGTACCACAGAATATTGAGTTGTCAGCCTTGACCTCCCTCAAACACATCTCAGAAATGGCAAAACTGTTACAATTCCACATGTCACCTCATTTCCTTTTCATATTTGTCTGCCTGATAATATTACCACCCTTCAGGTAAAGCACATCTAACAAGGAATATATCTCATGGAATACTCTGTTCCTCTGAGTTCTTCAGTCATTCCTTGTTCGTTATCAACCTGTCCAATTCATGAACCAAAACTGTAACTCTGGGACTGAATGAATATTTGTTGAATTTTTATTTCGTTTTTAGTAAATGTGTTCATCAAATGCAACTTGCCAGAACTGAACAGTCAGCTCCAGATACAACGAGTTTCTGCTGATTAGTTCCCTGCTCAGTGTGCAGAGGGGACAGCCCTCAGTAGTGGAGAAAGTGAGGACTGCAGATCCTGGTGATCAGAGTCGAAACTTGTGCCGCTGGAAAAGCAGTCAGGCAGCATCTGCGGACCAGCAGAGTCAAAGATTTGGGCATCTGCCCTTCCCATGTTTTCCATTCATAATACACAGGATATTGGGATTCATACTTGCTCCGGAAAGCAGCGCTGTATAGAGCCCTGAAATGGAAATCAGTCAATCAGTTGGTTGGGCAGGGAGTAAACAAGTTGAGGTGGAATACAGACTGATTGAAGTACAAACATAAGGATACATAAATCCCTCGGCTAGACAGGAAACATCCTAGGTTACTACAGGAAGAGAGGGAAGGCATTTCTGTGCCTTTGGCGGTGGTCTTTGCGTCTTCACTTTCCACTGGAGTAGCGTCGGTTGATTAGAGGGTGGCAAATGTTAGTCCCTTGTTCAGGCAAGTAAACAGGGATTATTCTGAGAATAGCAGACCAGTCAGTCTTACATCAGTATTTGCCAAAGTATTGGAGAGGATTCTAAAAAATCATAGTTTGATGAGAAATAGTCAGCATGACTTGGTGAGGGGCAGGTCAAACTTCACAACTCTTGTTGGATTCTTTGAGGATGGGATTAAGCACACTGAAGAAGGTAGAGCAGTGAATGCGGAGTGCATGGATTTTAACAAGGTGTTTGATAAGCTACCCCGTGGTAGTTTCATTTAGAAAGTAAGGAGACATGGCATACAGGGAGATCTATCTGTCTGGATACAGAATTGGCTAGCCCATGGAATACAGAGGGTGGTGGTAAGTGGGAAGTACTCAGTGTGGAACTAGGTGAGAAGTGGTGTTCCGTAGGGATCGATTCTGGGACCTCTGCTGTTTGTGATTTTGATAAATGACTTGGATGACGAACTGGAAGAGTAGGTTCGTAAGTTTGATGATGTAACTCAGGTTGGTGGAATTGTGGATAGTGTGGAGGACTGTTGTAGTTTGCAACAGGTCATTGACAGGATGCAGGACTCAGCTGCTAAGTGGCAGATGGTGCTCCATATGGAAAAGTGGGATACGATTCATTTTGGAACGTCGAATATGAATGCAGAATACAGGTTTAGAGGCAGGATTCTTACATTTTGGAGGAATGGGCGATCATATGGGCCATGGCATAGCTCCCACAATGTTTCTACCCAGGTTTATAAGGTTGTTAAGAAGGCGTTTGATGTGTTCATTAGCCGATGGATTGAGATTAAAAACTGCGAGGTTATGCTGCTACTCTATCGAGTGCTGGTGAGACCACACTTAGAATATTGTGATCAGTTCTGGTTGCCTCGTTATAGGAAAGATGTGGAAGAGGTGAGGTTGCTGAGGAAATTTATCAAGAGACTGGA
>NW_025187650.1:0-3039 GCF_004010195.1 Chiloscyllium plagiosum | reverse complement strand
TCCCAAGCACTGATGATGTCGCCTAGCCAGGGTCGAAACGTTTGCAGCAAAAACTTCCAGCTCGACGAACAGAACCACGACAACGAGCATCCGAGCTACAAATCTTCGCACAAACTTTGAATATTGGGAAAGTTGAAGTCACCCATAACAACGACCCTGCTACATCTGCGTTTTTCCAAAATCTGCCGGCCTATGAGTTCTTCAATCTCTCTACTGCTCTTAGGGGGTCTGTAGAGAAGCTTGACAAGAAGCTGCTCTTCTCTTGTCATCCGAGGCTCCTTCACCATAACATTCCTTGCCTGACTCATGACTTGGATGTGCCGGTGTTGGACTGGGGTGGACAAAGTTAATAATCATACAACACCAGATTATTGTCCAACAGTTTTATTTGGAAGCACTAGCTTTCAGAATGCCGCTCCTTCACCATGACCCTGGAGCCATGTGTTTAGCTGCACTCGCTCCCTGTTCCTCACCTCACTAGAACGTCGGACCAGTAGCAATACTGCAACTACTACTCTGCTTGTCCTGCTTTTTAGCTTCCAACCTAACTCTCTGAAATCACTTTTTAGATCTTCATCCCTTTTCCTGGCTATGTCATTGATGCCAATGTGCACCACAACTTCTGGCTGTTCACTCTCCCCCTTCAGAATCTTTTAGACTCAATCAGAGACAACCCGGACCCTGCAACCTGGGAGGCAACATACCTTCCGGGATTCCCGCGCGCAACCACAGAATCTCCTGTCCATTCTTCTAACTATTGAGTCTCCTACCACTAGTACTTTTCTATTCTCCCCTCTTCATTTCTGCTCAACAGAGACAGTCTCAGTGCCAGAGACCTGGCCACTATGGTCTCCCCCGGTAGGTTGCCCACCTTCCCCCACCCACAACAGTATTCACAACTGTGTATTTAGAGGCCACAGTGGATCCCTGCACTGTTTGCCTGTTCCATTTCTGTCCCCTGACTGTAAGCCATCTATCTTTTCCCTGTACCTGAGGTGAGACTACCTCCCTGTAACTCCTCTCTGCTTCCTGAATGATCTGAAGTCCAACCAGCTCCAGCTCCAGTTCCCAACATGGTTTTGGAGGAGCTGGAGTTGGGTGCACTTCGTCCCCACCTCCCTCTCCCCCCCACAACAGAAGAAGTCAGTGGGGACCATTACCTCCCACATCATGTAGGAGGAACTTGCAACTGTCCTAACATCCATTCCCACAGCTTAGAATTTCCAAAGGGACTATTGAAAACAAAACTAGTAACCTTACTGAATCGGTGCACAGAACCCTTTTTATTGGTTAGAGAAGGACCTAAGTAGTGTTTCAGATAAAGCAACCGCCCAAAAACATTACATTTACTCAGCAGTCCCATATCAGCTCCTGCTCAGCGTGCAGTCTGCTTATTCATGTTATATGTTTTTAAAGGATTAATTTACTTTCCTGGCAGCCCCTGGTCCTCGCTCTCTATGATCCCACTGCTTCAGCAAAAATGGAGGCTGCTGATCTCACGAGGTATGTTTTTAAAGGAGTAATTTATCTTCCCAACTGCCCTGTGGTCCTTGCTCTCACTGCTCCTGCTGACCTTGACCTTAGAGGTTAATGAAACCCTGAAGGGTATAGGTAAAGTGAATGGCAGGTTTCCTTTCCCTCAGGCAGGGATTTAAAGACTAGGGGAATATTGTTAATCAAATTGAATTAGTTTTATTGTCATCTGTACTTACATGAATACAGTGAAACATTTACAAGTCACCACTTATGACACTATCTTTGGTACAAAGATATCAAGGTACAATAATACCCAGGGCCAGATCATTAATTGTTTAAGTCCTGCCCTTGAGGGAGGTCTGGATAAGTTGAATGGCAGTTGTCTTTTCACTTTGGCAAGGGATTTCAAGACTGAGGGCATTTCTTTAAGAGGAGAAAGATTTAAAAAAGAAATAAGGGGCAACTTATTTTTTAAACATTACAACGTTTGAGTTTCAAAGAATCCTCACCCTCTGGGTGAAGAAATTTCTCCTCAGCTCCATTCTAAAGGGTCATCACTTCACACTGAGGCTATGCCCTCAGATTCTAGTCTGTCCTACTAGTTGAAATATCTTCTCCATATTCATCGATCCAGTCCTCTGGGTCTGTACGTTTCAAATCACATAGAATCTGTAGTTCCACCTGCCAACACTTGACTCATATCTCTTTCAAACATTTCTTATTCATGTACTTATACAAATGTCTTTTAAACATTGTAACTGTACCCACATTCACGACTTCCTCTGGAAGTTCATTTTATACACAAACTACTTTGTGTTTAAAAAAATTGCCCCTTATTTTTTAAATCTTTCTCCTCTCACCTTAAAATAATGCCCCCCAGTCTTAAAATCCCTCACCTGAGTGAAAGGACACCTACCATTCACCTTATTTATACCCCCCTCAAGGGCAAGACTTAAACCATTAATGATGGGGCCCTGGGTACTGTTGTACCTTTGTCACTAAGATGGTGTTGTAAGCGGCTACTTGTAAACTTTTCACTGTGCTCTTGTAAGTACATATGGCAATAAAACAAATTCAATTTGATTAAAAATATGCCTCTAATCTTGAAATCCTGACCTGAGGGAAAGGAAACCTGACATTCACCTTACCTATACTCCTCAGGACTTTATAAACCTCTATAAGGTCAAAATCAGCCTCACCTCCTATGCTCCTGTGGAAGAAGTCCCAGCTTATCCAGCCTCTCTCCAAAATTCAATCTTTCCATTCTCAGCAATATCCTAGTAAATCTCTTCTGAATCCTCTCCAGCTTAATAAGATTGTTCCTATAATAGGCCAACTAGAATTGGACACTGTGCTCAAGAACAGACCTCACCATCATCCTGTACAACTTTAACGTGATGTCCCAGTGTACCTGCATCTACCACTTCCACTGGTAATTTGTTCCACATACAAATCACCCTCTGTATGAAAAGGTGCCATTTTAAATCTTTCTCTTCTTATCTTAAAAGTATATCCTTTAGTTTTGGACTTTCCTAGCCAAGGGAGGAGACTTTTGCTATTCAC
>NW_025187649.1:2032-3039 GCF_004010195.1 Chiloscyllium plagiosum | reverse complement strand
AGACAGGTTGAGGGGAAATACAGACTGATTGAATCACAAACATAAGAATGGATAAATCCCCTGGGCCAGAGGAGGTATACACAAGGTTACTCCAGGAGGTGATTGAAGAGATTGGTGTGACTTTGGTAATATTATATGCGTCTTCACTGTTCACTGGAGTAGTGCCAGATGTTTGGGGGGGTGGCAAATGTTATCCCCTTGTTCAGGGAAGGGAATAGGGATAACCCTGGGAATGATAGAACAGTCAGTCTTACACCAGTGGAGGGCAAAGCATTGGAGACGATCCTGAGAGACAGGATTTACAATTACTTAAAAAAAAAACATAGTATGGTCAGCATGGCTTTTTGAAGAGCAGATCATGCCTCACAAACCTTATTGAATTGTTTGAAGATGTGAAAAAACATGTTGATGAAGATAGACCAGTAGATGTGGTGAACACGAATTTTAGAAGGCGTTTGATAAGGTTCCCCTTTGTGGGCTCATTCAGAAGTTCAGGAGGCATGGGACGCAGGGAAATTTGGCTCTTTGGATACGGGCGTGGCTGGCCCATAGAAGACAGAGGGTGGTAGCAGATGGAAAGTATTCAGCCTGGAGGTCAGTGAGCAGTGGCGTTCCACAGGGATCGGTTCTGGGGCCTGTGCTGTTTGTGATTTTTATAAATGACTTTGATGAGGAATTGGAATGGTGGGTTAGAAAGTTTGCCGATGACATGAAGGTTGATGGAGTTCTGGATAGTGTGGTGAGTTGTTGTAGTTTGCAACAGGACATTGACAGGATACAGAGCTGGGCTGATAAGTGGCAGTTAGAATTTAACCGTTAAAAGTGTGAATTTATTTAATTTGGAAAGGTTGCATTTGCACACAGGGTTAAAGGCAGAATTCTTAGCAGTGTGGAGCAACAGGGATCTTGGGGTACATGTCCGTAGTTTCCTCAGTGTTGCCACCGACATTGATAAGGTTGTTAAGGAGGTGTATGGTGTGTTGGCTTTCATTATGGGGGATTGTGTT
>NW_025187649.1:0-1048 GCF_004010195.1 Chiloscyllium plagiosum | reverse complement strand
CAGATGTCATCACCATAAGTAACGTGTGTGATGTGATTATGACACTCCATGTCCATACATCTGCTCCCTGGGCCAGGCTCTGACTGATGATGAATTTACAAGGCATGGTTCCTGGTCAGTCAGTGGTGTCAAATTTAGACAGCATTTGTATCTACACTGAGAGCAGTGATAGCCTGTTGGCTAGTTTCCTCCTGCTCAAGGCGGATCCCAAATGAATCTCTGTCAGAGAATGTTTGAATGACTGCCCTGACCCAGGTTGGAAACTGTCTGGTCAGATTCAGGAGCAGGCCAGTGTCGCACTCAGTGCCACCGGCAGCTGCGAGGTCCAGTAGCACTGTACCCGAATTCAGGCCTTTTAGAATCCACTTTAAATGTTGGTCATGATGTAAAGTGATGGGTTTACTGACCTGAATAATGATCAGGAGTTTGCCATGTTTGCGAATTGGGCAATAATAAGGTATGAACTACAATTATTCCACTGAACAATAACTGCATCAACTTTGAAAAAAATTAAGTTGATTCTATATTGATGGAATTGAAATATAAACACGAAAAACCTTTTATTATACAAAAGTAAGGAATCACATTTTGTTTTGTATTGAAAGCGAACATATCTGGCTATTTTGGTGATCACAATTACACATTGAATCTCAGTATTCAAATACATACATTGTCGCTCTATCATTTACAAAGTGGCTGACCTCTAACTGATTACATATTCGGATTGAACAAATGATTGAAAAATCAAATAGACTTACAAGTTTTACACATTTAAATATAATCAATCGATTTAATTTCTCACCTGAAATATGTGAGCTTCAGCTATTTGCCAACAATTCTATTAGTTTTAAAATAATGATGGAAAAGGATAGACGAGATTTAAATGTTAATGTTCTAAATTGGAGAAATGCCAATTTTGATGGTATTAGGCAATAACTTTCAAAAGCTGATGGCAGCAGATGTTCACAGGGAAAGGGACAGCTGGAAAATGGAAAGCCTTCAGAAATGAGATAACGAGAGTCAGAGACAATATATTCCTGTTAGGATG
>NW_025187648.1:0-3039 GCF_004010195.1 Chiloscyllium plagiosum | reverse complement strand
GATCGATCGAGCAATAGATGGATAGATGGGTAAATGAATAGATGGATAGATGAACAGATGGGTAGATGGATAGATATATAACATACAGGAATGACCTCACATAAGACTTCCCACCATCATGGACAGAGCAGTATCTGGCAGCAGAATCGGTCTCACATTTAGAACTTGTTGCTCCCTCAACCATTGACGTTTAATGGTAGCTGTGCTTTCCATGTGTGGGATGCAATGCGGAAAATCAGAAAGGCTGCCTGGGTATACCTCACCTCTGTACTCACATCTGCAGGAAAATGTAAATGACCTCACACATCTATATTCTCCTGGAATATAAAATCTTCTCAATATGTCTGTGTAACAGGTCGAGGAACACTACCAAGTAGATCTGCCACGAAATACCAAGTGACACATCTGGAGAGTCTGCACTTTCCATGGCATACATTCACAATCGCCACCAAGTTATTTAATTAAGGCAACATGGTTACCAGACAACAGGATGTATGCTGGTTATTATACACCTGGATACACGTCACTCCCTCGACAATGGACAGACAGGAGCAACATCGTGCATCATCTGGAAGACACAGTACAGCCTCCTCCAACAGCAATTTTAAAACCCGCCTCGACCATCACATACATGGAAATGTGCAGCAGATGAACGAATACAAACAACTACATGTTCCCTGCTGAGCCATGCAACCGCCATTTAGATTAAAATGGAATTAATAGGTCATTTCGTGCCGCTGGATCAAAATCAAGGAATCACATTCTAAATGGCACTTTTGTGGGCCCTTCACCAGAGGGATTAGATTAGATTACATTACAGTGTGGAAACAGGCCCTTTGGCCCAGCATGGCCACACCGACCCACCAAAGCGCAACCCACCCATACCCCTACATTTACCCCTTACCTAACACTACGGGCAATTTAGCATGGCCAATTCACCTGACCTGCACAATTTTGGACTGTGGGAGGAAACCAGAGCACCCGGAGGAAACCCACGCAGACACGGGGAGAATGTGCTAACTCCACACAGTCAGTCGCCTGAGGCGGGAATTGAACCCGGGTCTCTGGCGCTGTGAGGCAGCAGTGCTAACCACTGTGCCACCGTGCCGCCCACAAAGTAGGAATGGGCTTCCTTCTTTGATTGCACCAGTCAAAGAAGGAAGCCCATTCCTACTTTGTCTCAGGTAGTTGGTGACAGGTGCATTATCAGAGTGGTTAAGCAGAATGTGCATGTGCCTGACACAGAGTGGTCAAGAGATTGAGTAAATAAGTCGGTGTATCTAAGAGATTGTCTATGAATGTTTATGTACGTGTGAGTTTGTATTTATGATAATGTATGCATGAGTATCTGTGTGAAGATATCAATGCAAGTGTACACGTATAGGAGGAGGAGAACGTGAGCATGTCTGTGAGCCCACGGTGTTATCAGAGAAAGATTGCGTGTGGAAGAGATTGAGTCGAAATATGAGACTGTGTGAATGCATGCATGTGTGAGAAAGAGTGGCTTTGTGTATCAGCGAGTTTGTGATTGTGTGTGAAAGAGGGATTGCATAGGAGAATGAATGAGTGTGAAAGAGACAGAATGTGCACAAGTTATGTGTAACTGTTCATGCAACTGTGGGCAGAGAGAGACAATGTGGGTGTGGGAATGAGTGTGTGAAATTTTGGGCTTCTGAGAAAGTGAATCTGCACGTGTCTGTATGTGAGAGAGGGAGATAATGTGTGTTTAACTACGTGTGAGAGGAATATTGCGTGAGGAAGACTGTGTGCAGGGACAGTGAGAGTGCTGTGAGTTTATGTGTCAGTGTATGTGCATATCTGACAGGGAATGCCACATGTCTGCATCATAAAATAAATAGCTACTATTACGAATGAAACATGTATGGTCTAATATTTTTAAAAAAATACTGTATCTCTGACTGTTCCATCTGGTTCATAATCACAATCAACCTTAATCAATTTGTTGGCATTTCTTTCGACAAGCTGAAAATTAAACATTGCAGAGGTAAAATAGTGGCTGCCATTCTCCGTGCAGTAACTGTGCTGAGCTGTTTATACAACATCATTTGGCTATTGCTGTGTAGAATGATGTTACATCCAAAAGAGTGAGGAGGTTCCATCAGCTCGTACACATGAAAGGAAGCAACTCAGAAGAGAGGGAACTACCCATGAGATTAAGAGAAATGTGTAACACCATTGATTAAATTGATAGCGGACATTATCACTTACCGCGGACACGAACAGCAGCAAGTACCAGTGAGTATAACCTCTTGAAATACTGAAACATATCCTATATGTCGACCATCTCCAAAGGGAATTAGCTAATTGTTCTGTCGATGTGGAGGGCAATTCCGTGGCGTCCAGTCAGCACAAATTCATTGAGTGAATGGGAATCGTAAAATATTGCGGAGGACGTCACTGTGAAATATTGTTTTGTTTTTGCTGAGCTGACGTTAAGTCTACTTGAACACTTAGATTGTTTACTGCTCTTCCTTTCACGAGGCAAATAGTTACAGATCGCTCCTTTGTATACAAATGTTTTGCATAGAAACAGAAATCCAGTGAGGAAAATGAACTTTAAATGTTACAGAGTACATGAGCCACTACTTGACCAACATGAGAGATGCAGGGCAGATGCGTAGGTACATAAAACAATGTTAAAATAACAGAATAGTTCTTTGTTTTACATAGTGGATTGAAATGAGGAAAATAAATAATTTTCAAATCCTAAGACTTGTTGAAGTATTCTCACACGCCTGATAAATAAGTTACCTCACACTCATTGTAATTGCTGTTGACATAGCTGTAGCTTCAAGCAATGGAGGAAGCCTACTTACGGAGGACCTGAAGCCAAGGTTTGTGGGATGGTTAAGAAAGAACTGGAACTTTGTCCAGCAGCATGTTTGGCCATGTGATTAGAGCCATAGGGATCTGCAGAACAGCAGAAAGTCTTTCAGTCCATAACGTCTGTGATGATTAAAACCAGTCAGTAAAGTATTTGAATCACAGTTTCCAGCAGTTGGCATGTAGTGTTTCTTG
>NW_025187647.1:1889-3039 GCF_004010195.1 Chiloscyllium plagiosum | reverse complement strand
AGGATGAAGAAGATGGGAGAATGTAGGGCTGTACACAACTATGTTAATACATTGCCATATTTCGGTGCGAAAAATGCCAAAACCGTTTTTATTTCATTTGCAAAACTGGCTCGGCAGATGGCATGTCCAATTAACCTGTGGGTAATGCTAGTTCAGACTAAGCTGGTGGTTACAGCTTGAACGGAATGTGCAGTGCTGTCACATAAGGGAGCAAGAGATTATGCAGATGTCAAACAGGCTATTTTGAGTGCTTATGAATTTGTACTAGAAGAATATAGACAGCGGTTCAGAAATATAGAGACAGAACCAGGTCAGACTTATATTGAGTTTGAAAGAATTAAACACAGTCATTTTGATAGATGGGTGCAGGCCTTAAAAATAGATAAGACCTGTGAGGCTCGAAGGGAGATGATTCTGCTGGAGGAGTTTAAAGACTCACTTCCAGAGATGGTAAGAATTCATGTGGATGAACATAAAGTTCAAGAAGTGAGAAGCCCGGCAGAAATGGCAGGTGAGTATGCATTGGTGCATGAGATGAAATTTAGCTTCTGGGAGGATTTTCATCCTGTGTGTGATAAAAATTGGGCAAAGGGGGAGATCCTACACTACAAAACATAGAGAGAAGCACACTGGCAATAGTTTACCACAGGTGAAAAAACAAGTCCAAAGGGTTGAAAGGAAGTGAAAGGCCTCAGGTGTTCTTCCGATAACGTAGTGGAACACATAAAATTACAGTGCCGATGGTTTAAGAAGGGCACTGTGTAAAGTTGTTTTCACTGCAGTAAGCTGGGACTCACCGTGCTGGGCATTGAAGGAAGACACTTTGGGAAAAGATGTTGTAAAGGAATTTAAGCCAGTGGCATTAGTGAACCTGGTAAAGGAGACCCCAAGTGGAGCCGAGGAGCTGCAGGAGAGTGCACAGCCTAGGCAGGGGCTGTGTATGGAGTCAGTGTCTGATCTCTATAAAGAATTCGCCTCCGTAGATAAACCTTACGAAGGAAAAACGGGTGTGGGGCGGGGACAAGTAGTTATAATTTTCCAAGATACGGGACCTGCTCAGTCTCTAATAGTTGAGAAGTGAGTCGCCTGGAAAGCACAACAGATCAGCCAGCATCTGAAGAGCAGGACAATCGACATATCAGGCATAAAC
>NW_025187647.1:0-1419 GCF_004010195.1 Chiloscyllium plagiosum | reverse complement strand
CATATGCCTGAAACGTCAACTCTCCTGCCCCTCGGAAGCTGCCGGCCTACTGTGCTTTTCCAGCCCCACACTTTTCAACTCTGATCTACAGCATCTGCAGTCCTCACTTTCCCTCCGCCTCTAATAATAAGAGATGAAAGTATTTTCACTATTTCTGGCATGTTACTCAACAGTGTGATAATTTGTGGAATGGGGACAGAAATTAAGCATTCCCTTCTGTAACATTAGGTTGGAGTGCCAAATCAAGGTTGGGGAAGTAACAGTGAGAGTGAGTGATAGATTGTCAGTTCCAGGAATACAGTTTGTTCTTGGGAATAATTTAGCAGGATCCAAGGTGGGAGAAGCACCCCTTGTGGTGGAGAAGCCAAAGTAAGACCAGGGAACTGGACAATTAAAAGAAAACTACCTAGGGATTTTTTCCAGACTATGTAGTAACAAGATCCCACTGTCGTAAGTTACAACAGGAAGGAAAACCGAAAGAAAATGCCAAAGGAGTTGATGCATAGAAGACTCAGGCTAAAACATTTCTAGTGGCTGGAATGCACCAGGACGTGGTTATTTTTTGCTGTACATGTCATACATGCCAAATGGTAGGTATGTCACATGCAGTATTAAAACCAGCATCTTTGTTGCCAATTCCTGTATTCGAAGAACCTTTCACATGGGTTATGATTAATTGTGGAGCTCCCCTTTCTGAAATAAAAGTAGAAACCAATATCTGCTGATCATAATAGATGTGTCTACCCGATTTCCAGGGATAATTCCATTATGGGGTGTTAAGGCAAAAAGGAAGGTTGTGGAGTTGGTAGCTTTCTTTATTCACTGTGGGCTATGCAGTGTGAGTCAGTCAGACCAAGGGTCTCATTTTACCGCGCAGCTGTTTAAGGACGTCAATGATAGCTTGAGCACACAGCAGTTTGAATCAAGTGCATCCCATCCCGAATCCCAGGGAGCCTTGGTAAGTTGGCATTACACACTGAAGACAATATTAACAGCGTACTGTCAGAATTACCCGAATGATTGGAATAAAGGCGTCTCATTATGTTGTTTGCCATTAGAGATGGCCAAATAAAATCTACTCACTTTACTTCCTTTGAGTTAATATTCGTACATGAAGTGAGAGGTCCTTTGAAATTAATTAAATATAAATTGACAGGACCAAAGTCGGAAATCTCACACTTGGATTATGTATCTGAGGTGAGGGCGAAATTAGATGGAGAAGGTGAGTTAGCTAAACAGCACCTGAAGAGGGCACAGCATAGAGTGATGCAAGTGGCTGATAAAAACTCTGAAAATCTGACGATTTCCTTTGGGGATGAGGTATTAGTATTGCCACCAGTGGTAGGAAATCCCTTCAAAGCCAGGTTTAGTGGCCCCTTTCAAATCAAAAATGTTGAGTCTAACAGTTAAACTATCTGG
>NW_025187646.1:0-3039 GCF_004010195.1 Chiloscyllium plagiosum | reverse complement strand
TATAGACTGACACTTTGCTATCTGGTGGAACAGAGTAAGAGAAAGGGATCAATCGGCTGTTGCTTCTCAGGCGAGGAAAAATTTTCTCTCTCTCTGTGTTGAAACATACAATAATGTCAACTGAACACCTAACTGGACCATGTGTGCTCTCCTGGAACATTCTCTGGAAAACCTGATTATGGATTATATGCAGGGGCATCATTGTTCTTGTTGTACACAATTCCATTCAATCTCAAAAAATGTCCCCACTTTATAATTTGATGACATGCTTACACGTGTCTGTATAATTTGTAAATATTGGTAGGTATCTTCATAGTATGTGTATTGATATCAATACATCTTTTTCTTCAAATTTATTCTCTAGCTTTAGTCTCCCTGACAAGGGATAATATGCATCCAGCTGATGCACTTTTCTGAAAGTCATGGTAGTTCAATACTATTTCTAGGCTAATAACGGAACTGATTATCCCCATAACCAAAGGCCGGCATCTCAGGAATGAGAAAAGGGAAACTTCTTTGAAATTTTCAAAAATAATTATGTCCTTTTATTTTAGTGTTAGGAGATCAAAACTGCACATAGGACATCAGATGTGGTCTCAGCAATGCCCTGTACAGATGCGGTAAAACATTCCTTAAATTAAACCTTAACCTTTTGTCAAAAACAGCATCATTCCACTTACCTTCCAAATCACTTGCTGCATCTGCAGACTGACTTCACATGATTCATGTCCCAGGAACATGGAAACCGCCTGTATCACAGAGTTCTGCAATCTCTCTCCATTTAAATTGATTACCATTATTTTATCCTTCATGCCAAAATAGACAATTTACCTTATGTTATTTCTACTGAAGGTTTTCTAACCCTCCCTGTATATAATCATATTGCAGACTCAGTATCTCAATTTCACGACACAATGAATGACCATCTTGGTGTCCAAGCTAATTGAGCTCCAAGCCATTCCCTCCCCTTCCTCCAGATCATTGATACAGATTATTGGTCAATGATGACCCCACAGTGATCTCTGAGGCACTCCATCAGTTAGAGCTTTGTAACCTGAAAGTAAACATTTCTCTCTACTCTCTATTTCCTGCTAGCGACATATTCCCTGTTCCTGTGTCGCCATTCAGGCGGGTTGAATGGCCTCGTCCTGGGCTGTGTAATGTACTCAACGATCTGAATTACTTAATTCTATATTCCTGTGTAATTTCTTAGAGGGGCAGAATGCTCTCCCCATTTCTCATTGTAACGATGCTGTCTGACAGATTGGAGTGGTCCCCTACCCTGTAACAGCATCGAGGGGTGGATTGGAGGAACAACACATGGGTACGGGGCAGCAGGAGATCTCTGTAACAGCCTCTATGTTAGATTGAGGGAACAACACATTGGGTAGGGGCAACAGTATATCTCTGTAACAGCACCGTGAGACGGATTGAGGGAACGACACATTGGGTAGGGACAGCGGTATGTCTCTGTAACAGCTTCGAGTGGTGGATTGAGGGAACGACACATGGGGTAGGGGCAGCAGTATATCTCTATAACAACATCGAGGGTGGATTGAGATAAAAACTCATTCAGAATGCTCATGGCTGATCCAATTGTGTCTGATCATCCCTCTCCTGTTTGTTCCCGATAAACATTGACTCTCCTGTCCTGCAAAGATCAGTCGAGCTCAGCCTAGAATATCCTCAATAACAGAGTCTTCCCTATTCCCTGAGGATGAGGATACCACAGACCGCACAGCATTAAATGGAAAGGGTCATCTTTATTTCATTGTCGGACCCATTACATTAAAACTGTGCTAACCTCACATCAAATCACCACCTCTTTTCATACTTAAGGATATAATAATTATGAATAACCATAAACCATTCTGCCCTCCAATCCTTGATCCCTTTATAAACCAAAAACGTGCCGATTCGTGTCTTAATGACACTAGTGCTTGATTCTCTGTCTGTATGTATATATATGTGTGTGTGTGTGTGTGTGTGTGTGTGTGTCCGTATGTGTGTGTGTCGATGTGCTTGTTTTCTGTGTCTTTGTGTGTCTACATCTGTGTACCTATGTATCAGCCTCTGTGTTTTTATCTGTGTTTGTGTCTCTTTGTGTGCAACTGTATCTTCTCTGTGTGTTGCAATGTGTGTGTATGCCTATCTCTTTATATGTGTTGTGCATGTTAGTATGTTGGGACGTTTACCAATACGTCTGTGCATTTCAGTGTCTGCATCTCTGTGCAGTGCGGTATCTGTTATGTTTGAGAGTGAATGGACTGACGTTGGAACTGACAGTGGGTTTAAAGTGAGAACTGAATGTTGCTCTTTACTCAGTTGATGGGAGGTGGATGTTTCAGAAGCTCCACATGAGCCATCTTGTTTCTGTCCGGCTCATGCCAGGTTCCTCCCCGCATGGCGGGCGAAGGGGGTGTGAGGGAACAGATATCAGGCACAGCAACACCCGGCTTGGCCCTTTCTGCCCCATTCCAGACTGTTTCTCCTGGAACAGGAGAAACGGAGAGAGGGAGGGAGAGTGGAAATGGGTGACCCTGCTGTTAGTGCTGGTGGATGTGGGGCTGGGGGGAATGGTGAGGTGTCGGAATGATTCAATCGACAGTTGTAAATCAATTTTGTATTATTAATGTGGGGGATATTGCGTAAGTGACAGAGAAAGTGAGGAAGAAAGTTGCTGAATTCAATAGTGAGTTTGGAAATGCCTGAGCCTTATTTGGAAATAGAGTGTGAGCCTTGTTCAGGGGTCAGTTCTATAACAGGTATACAGGGAGTGTGAAAGAGCAGATAGAAAATGGTGACCCTTATCCTGACAGAGCAGAGAAGGTTATTGACGCTTGTCCTGTATCTCAGCGTCAAAATGACCCTTCCAGAATGTCTTGTCCAAGTCTATCACCAGTAATGCCACAGACCATGTCCCTCAGATTCAGTTTAAGGGGAGCTTACAAATAACAAGGAGAGGCAAACATTAATGTATTATATATCGAAACTAAAACTGTTGCAAGAAATTCTGAGCGTCATATACTCTGAAAATTA
>NW_025187645.1:0-3039 GCF_004010195.1 Chiloscyllium plagiosum | reverse complement strand
GTGGCTGGCACATTTTCCATACCAACTGGCATGGCTTTAAGTTAGTAAATTCCGTTCAGTGTTACAAAAGCCGAAATAGTCTTCACTCCTTCGGATAAAGGTACCTGCCAGTATCCTCGGAGCAAGTATAAATGACAAATCTAAGTTGCTTGTCCTACCTTTTCCAATATGGTCTTCCCAATGTGGAATCGGATATGAATCAGACTCTGCAACTGCATTAAGTTTGCAACAGTCTGCACACGACCATGGGTACCATCTGGCTTTGGCTCCATTACTATGGCTGAGCTCCAGTTGCTGCAACTCTCTTTGATGCTGTTGTTTTTGGAACATCCGTTCAGTCTGTCTTTGAACATATGCCAACTTTTTTTTGGCGTAAGTGTGTAAGGATATTGCATAATTGGAGCCAACTCCCCCTCTCAATTTAATCATGCACAGTTCAAATATGTGGTCGTTGAACTCTGACTCACTAAGTTCTTCTTATTTATTTTCAGTGGTCCTCTCAGCTCAATCCTCAAAACTCATTGATGTACAAATGGAAATCTTTTATCCAGTCGTTTGGATTGTCTTGACAATAAGCCCTCGATACGGTCTTCTCTAAGCTCACTAATGGTCTTTAAAGTTTAACGCCACCTTTCTAACACTCCCTTACCATGCTTGTTGGTAATCAGTGGATAAGCTACCCAAACCTTCCATGCATACATTTGATGTAAAATTTGACCCTTGACCTGATTGTATGTCTGTGGGTGGTCGTGATCGAGTTAAACATTGGTGTACCTCTTCTACAATCCTTCGAGCAGTGGTATTGCACAAATAGAATGGCCTGTGGATGTCAAATGGACGCATCTATCATTGTTAACAAATACTGATTCCCACTTTTTGTTTTGTGTAGGGGTCCTACTCACTCAAGTAAGACCCTTGTAAAAGGTTCCTCAAATGCAGGGATGGGCGTTAAAGTTGCCGGTTTTATTATTGCCTGAAGTTTTCCGGTTACATGACATGAATGACATTTCTGGCAATTTTCATCTCCACCTAAATGAAGTCCAGGCCAGGAAAATTGTTTTTGTATTTTGCCGGAGTTCTTCTCACTCTCACAATGACCCACAGGTGACTGATGTGCTACCTGCCACACCTCCTTTCTATAAGTCCCTGGTAATGAATTTCTCCCACTTTCCCATCTGCCTGAATGTCTCATCAAGACATCATGTTTAAGTTAGTCACATTTGGGAATGCACTCAGATTCTTCTTCTGTCTTTGCTTTTCAATAAAATTGCTTCATTCTTTCATCATTCTGTTGTAACTGAGTTAATTTCTCTGAACTAAATATATCCATTAGTTCTCCATCTGTTCTTGTTTTGTCTGAGCCGTTCAATCAAATGTGGTCTTTGATAATTCTGCTTCAACTTGCTTTTCTGTACTCTTTGATTTCTTCTCCTGCTTCAACTGGTGACTTTATGACCTTGTTACCTCTACGTTAATGTTTTCCAATTCTTTCATGATTCACATAGCAATGATGTTCATTGTATTTTATTTAGAACATGAGATAATCCATCCACAAGGATATTGAATTATTGCCCTCTATTAGAATGATGACGAAGTTATTAATATTCACTGCCCAATTCCAACAGCAGACCTTGTCCCAACAATAGTCTTCACTCCTGACCGAGAAGTCGGTGTTTTGGGCAGGAAACTCCATGAAAGGCTTATGCCCGAAACATTGACTCTCCTACTCCTTGGATATACTGCCTGACCTACTGTGGTTTTCAAGCGCCACACTTTTTGACTCTGATCTGCAGTCCTCACCTTCTCCTTTTCCCTCGGATGTCTGGTCTGGTCTGAAGTAAGCTGCGAGGTACAGATGCACTTGCAAGGAGTTTTGTGGTCCTGGAACATGCAGAGGGAGGAGTGAAAAGGTTGTTGTATGGAGACCTGCAGGGGTTGTTGGGTTTAATTGAGATGTGGGTGAGGGTATCCCAGTTGGAATGCTGAGATTTGGAGGTGACATGACAAACTCTTGAATTCTGTGTCCTCTCAAATGGAGAGTTCCTAAATCATCCAACAAGTGTGCCTTGGACATAACAACAGAATGGAATCATGTGACGTGTGAATTTACTTCCTGCATGGTGAGATTCCTACAGCCAGGCAGCTAGTGATGGACCAAAGGGTCTGCTTCAGGAATGCTGAAGAATGGTATGACAGCCCTGAACATCGACTATACATGGAGAGATTCCCTATTGGCTGAGAGAAATGAATGGGAATATTTCCATTGGTTTGACATGAGCTATCAGGGTGACCAGACATCACCTTAGACGCTAAAACTAAAGGCATATAATGACACTCTGTGTTAGCGAGAAATTGGTGATAAAAGCTGTCTGTTATGAATTAATATCTTCGTCAAGCAGCAAAGTTACATTGCATGGAGGCACGCAATCTGAAATACATCAGAGCACCTTCCAGCAACTGGAGCATGCTGGTGGCCTCTGACAAAGAAAGTAGTTTCAAGGAAATATGTTGTGCTTCAAAATGCCACGGACACAGAAATGTACATCCGCGTGCACACGACACACACTCATACTCACATTCACACTCACACACACACCTACACAAAGACAGACACATCGCCATGGATATGCACAGACATGCACACACACATACACGCACACACACAGACACACGCACAAATACACATGCACACACACACACGCACACACGCACACATTCACAGAAATCAAGACACACACAAGCAATCACAGAACAAAACGACATCTTGTGTTAAGAATGAACAAATCTGCACCTCAACCATCACACCTTGACTCTTGGGAGGGGCTGTGTCATTGAAATTTGAGAGGTTACGTCTCCACATTATTTTTCGGGTGAGGTGATGAGTGATATTTTGAGGTAGATGGGAAAGCACTAATAATGTCCACGGTTTTCTCAGGGCAACATCCTCTTAAACATTGAAGATAGGAGCAGCAGAAGGCCACTCAGCCATTTGAGCCTGCTCTGCTATTCTTCATCATCCAGCTCAATAGCCTCGTCCTG
>NW_025187644.1:0-3039 GCF_004010195.1 Chiloscyllium plagiosum | reverse complement strand
TGTGTATGTGTGTGTGTATGTTGTGAGTGGCTGTCCGCTTCTGTGTTTCTGTGAGTGAGTGCGTGTGTGTGTGTGCCCATGTGAGCATGTGTGTGTGAGTATGTGTATCTGTGTTTGTGTGCGCGCGCACATGTTTGTGTGTGTGTGGCTCTGAGTGTATTTATGTACGTATGTGCGCCTCCGTGCTATGGTACCTTTGGACTTTCACATTCTCATGGACACATAAACAATTTTGACTGGTTTTGCTTCTGGAATCGTTGAAATTGTGCATTGACGTGTCACAATACACACACAAATAAAGAGATAACGAGATTCGGGATCTGGATGCTCCTGTTACTGTGAAGAGCAAGACTGGCAAAAATGGTGAGCACTGAATGATTAGAGATATTTAGGGTTTGGTCAAGAAAAAACAAACATGAAGAAGTATGTGTCAGGACTAGGCCGTGTGATCAGTCAATACCTTGAGGAGCATAGCTGGAAATGATTAGGTGTAAGAGGAAGTATAAAATAGATTAATCCGATAATTTAAAGGAGAACCCAAATGTAATCTGCGATTATCTACGGGAAACAGAGGAACCATGAAGATAATTGAGCTCCTTTTTTCAAGATACATGTCGAAACAGAAGAGATCTTAAACAAATCATAAGCAGGTGAGATCTTAAACGAATATTTCGAACCAGTACACACTTTGGAAAAAGACAAGGTAGCTGGGAAACATTGGAAAAATAAACAGTGATGTTTTGACAGGAGTTCACATTACAGAAGAGGAGACACTGGACATCTGGAAACGCTGGCATTTGGATTAATCCCGTGTATTTCATAAATGTATCTCAGGACTATGTGGGAAGCACGGTAAGATATTGTGGGGCCCGAGCAGAGATATTTCTATCATTAACAGCCATGTGTGATGTGCTCAAAGACTGGAGAGTGTCGAATGTTGCGCCATTAATTAAGAAAGGCTTCAAGGGAAAGACAGAGAATAACAGACGTCAGCGGTGGACAAGTTGTTTGAGTTCATTCTGAGAGTCCATCTCAACATGAATTTGGAAAGGGAATTTCTGATTTGTATAGTCAGTGTTGTTTTTCTATGGGGAAATCATCTTTCACAAATATGATTGTGTTTTGTAATCGGTGACCAAGAGATAGATGAAAGAAAAGTGTTACCTATTGTCTGTAGAGACTTCAGAAAGGCCTTCAACATGGTTCCCAATAGTAGGTTAATTAGAAATGGAGAATGGACCGGACAGTAAAGAATGTCTGAGAAATGTTTTCCTTTCGAATCAGAGAAGTGACTACAGCCATTTAGAGACCGTGATATGGTTGTACGAGAGAATGGTGATGTGCCAGTTGGGGTAATGTATGCACTATTGGTTCCCTTCCTTTGGGAAGGATGTGAAAAAACTGGAAAACGTGCAATAATATTGGAAATGAGACTGAAGACTTTGAGGTTTAGGAATAGGCTGGGATTATGCCTTCTTGCATTGGAAGCTGATGGGTACCCTTATCGAGATTTATCAAATCATGAGGAGCATGGATAAGTTAAATAACCAAGGTCTTCTCCATAGCGTAGATGGGTCATATCTTAATCTTTATTAGTGAAGGAAACAAATAACCAAGTTCTTCTCTATAGCGTAGATGGGTCGTATCTTAATCTTTATTAGTGAAGGAAACGGCCACAGAGGGTCGTGTCACTATCTGCCTATTCACCATCCTTCTCCTGAGGGGCAGTCAGTTTCTTTTATCGTGTAACTTTGGTGTATCTACCTCCCTATCGTCGCTCCAGCACGAATATATCAGCTCACGTACCCAGCAATCCCGGTGTCCGCGTCCATTCCTGTTGACATTTCATTCCGTAAATCTTTAAGAGGGAAAGTTAACGTTCTTCGCAGCCCCATGGTAACCGCTCATCACTCCCACGGCTGAAAATGATAAGTACACCATTTCGGATACTGTTGGGGGTTACGACCTGCAACAGCAGGGGAAAGCCACAACAGCCACTTCCCTGGCTCTGAGCCTGGATCTGTGGCTCAGAAGTGATGGGGGTGGGTGAGCGGAGAATAACAGAGCGATTGTGGTAGGAGGTTTAATGGAGAGAGGAACAGACTGGAGATACTGTGGTCGATAACAAAACCTCAATAGTATTTGTTGCCTCTGGGCGCCAGGGTCGGGTATGTCTCAGATCGAGTCTACAGGATTCATCAGGGTGAAAGAAAGCAGGCAAACGTCATGGTACACCGCAGTACTAGTGACATATGTGGAGGCAATGAAAAGAGAATAGCGAGAGTTCGGTTGGAAGCTATAAGATGGAACGGTCAGAGCAGTAATCTCAGGAATGCTACTGGTGTGGCGGACTAGTGACACTAGGAATAGAGAGCGACTGCAGATGAACACGAGGCTGCAGATCTAGTGTAGGGGTGAGGGCTTCAGATATGTCGATCATTGGGATAATTGTGGGGAATATCGAACCTGCACAAATAGGACGGGTTGCATCTGAACTGGAGGAATAATAATATCATTGGGCGGGAGGTTTGATCAGAGATCTTGAGGCGGCATGGTATCTCAGTGGTTAACGCTGTTGTCTCACAGCACCAGGGTCCCAGCTTCGATTCCAGCCTCGACCAACTACCCGTGAGGAGTTTGCACATTCTTCCCCTGTCTGCGTGGGTTTCTTCCGGGTGCTCCTGCTTCCTCCCACAATCCAAAGATGTGCATATCAGGTGAATTGGCCATACTAAATTGCCGATAGCGTTAAGTGCATTAGTCAGAGGGAACTGGGTCTGGGTGGGTTACTCTTCGGAGGTTAGGTGTAGACTTGATGTGCCACAGGGGCTGTTTCCCCACTGTAGGAAATCTAATCTAATCCTAATCTTCGGTCGGAGGTAAACAGGTTTGGCAGGGGTTGGCAACTGCAGCTGCATGATACACTAGATAATGAAAAGCCAGATCTCGGTTATGGAGAGTCTGTGAGGGGTGATAGGCACTTCATAGGACAAAGTTGCAGTCAGTGTGATGGGTTGAAGTGTGTCTTAGTTCGTACAA
>NW_025187643.1:1844-3039 GCF_004010195.1 Chiloscyllium plagiosum | reverse complement strand
GAGATGGACAGCATGGAAGCAGAGCCTTCGGTCGAACTCATCCATGCTGACCAGAAGATCTAAATACATCCATCCCATATACCAGCATTTGGCCCATGTACCTCAAAACCCTTGTTATTGATATACCCAACCAGATACCTTTTAAATATTGTAGTTGTATCAGTCTATGTTCCTTTCTCTCACAGCAAATTCCATACACACATCACCATGTGCATGAAAAAGCTATCCCTTCAATCCCTTTTAAACCTTTCCCCTCTAACCTCAAACCGATGCACTCTAGTTTTGGACTCCCTAACCCCTGGAAAAAGATCTTGAAAATGTTTACCCAATCCATACACCTCATATTTATCTTAACCTCTGTCAGGTCACCCCTCAGTCTCTTAAACCGATGCACTCTAGTTTTGGACTCCCTAACCCCTGGAAAAAGATCTTGAAAATGTTTACCCAATCCATACACCTCATGTTTATCTCAACCTCTGTCAGATCACCCCTCAGTCTCCGATGCTGCAGGGAAAGTAGCCCCAGCTTATTTAGCAACAACCCTGGCAACATCTTGTGAATCTTTTCTGAGCACATTCAACTTTCACAACATCCTTCCTATGGCAGGAAGACTGGAATTGCAGAGAACTCCACTTGTGGTCTAACGTATTACTCTTGTTCTCTGAGTTCCCCAGTATTTCTCCACAGTAAGTTCTGGAGTGAAAAATGTGTTTAATGTCTTAGCTATATCCTGCGGTTCCACACATCAATGATCTCATTGATCGTTAAGGAACACTATTTTGTCTCGATTTACTCTTTTACTCAGGGAGAAAGTGAGGACTGCAGATGCTGGAGATCAGAGCTGAAAATGTGTTGCTGGAAAAGCGCAGCAGGTCAGGCAGCATTCAAGGAACAGGAGAATCGACGTTTCGGGCAAAAGCCCTTCTTCAGAAAGAGGGGCTTATGCCCGAAACGTCAATTCTCCTGTTCCTTGAATGCTGCCTGACCTGCTGCGCTTTACCAGCAACACATTTTTAGCTTTTTGCTCTTTTACTCAATATATTTAAACAATCACTTTTGGATTCTCCTTATCCTTCTCTGCCGAGGCTATTTCATGTAGCCTTTCTGCATTCCTGATTTCCACCCAAAGTGTATTCCTCCAGCCCCTGTGATCCTCAGGGATTCACTTGATCCAGCTGGCTATACCTGAAATGTG
>NW_025187643.1:0-1769 GCF_004010195.1 Chiloscyllium plagiosum | reverse complement strand
CTGGAACACAATTACCAAATTCCTCCCTTGCAAACACTGAACACTGGCAGTCCCAGTCTAGATTTGGAAAGTTTAAAAACCCCAACCATAACAGCCCTATTATTATGATTGATATTTGAGATCTCCTGATATATTTGTTCCTCAGTCTGCCACGGATTATTCGGGGTCAGTGGGGCAATCGTATCAAATTGATGACTCATTCTTATTTCTCAGATCCACTAACATAACTTCAGTGGGCAATCCCACGGGAATATCTCTCTAAATCTTGCTGTGATGATCCATGCAATCAAAACCCACCATCACGTGTCCTCTCTTGCCTCCCCTTCCTGCAGTCCCTCTATCTTGAAACAATGAGCTGCCAGTCCTGCTCTTCACTCAGCTGTGTTTCTGTAATAATTATAACCTCCCAATCCGATGTTCCAATCCATGCCCTGAGTTCATCTTCCTTCGCTGTCAGGCCCCTTGCATTGAAGTAAGTGCAGTTTAATCGTCAGTTTTCTTCCCATTTCCTGCTATGTTCTTGCCTGCCTTGTCTGATGAAATTGCTCTCTTTAACTTGTGCACCAGCCTCAATCTTCTGTCTGGCATTACGAATGTTTAACGTCCAACACAGTGCCAGATTAGTTTATATCCTCTCAAGCAGCTCTAACAATTAGCCCCACCAGGATATGGGTCCCCCTGCTGCTCCCAGTTCAGGTGTCTTCCCCACCCTGTCTACCTGTGCTGACACCTTCAGACATCCAGGGACTTGCCTACCAAGGTCGCTGTGTTCCTCAGCACTCCGGGAGGACCATTCATGATGTATATCCTTCGCTTATGAGACTTCTCACAGTGCATTACCTCACAGTGATCAGAATTAAACTCCAACTGCCATTACTCTGCACAGTTTATCATGTGATGGACATCAGACTGCAGCCTGAGTCCATTCTCCTCACCTTTCATATCAACCGCAAACCTACTAATGATTATTTCTGCTTTCACATCCAAGTTATTAATGTACATAAAAACAAGCAATGGTTCCTGTACAGATCCCTGTGGTACATCTACTATTGAAAGAATTTCAAACACGAAGATGTCTATCCACTAATTGTGGATCCAATTTAACAACTTGCCTTGGATCCCAATGGCTCTTTACGTTTTGACCAGCCTTCCATGAGGAACCTTGTCAAAGGCCTTATTAAAGTCCATGTAACCCACATCATCTGCACTGCTCTCATCAATATTTTAAAACACCATTTCAAAAAACCTGAATTGAATTCCTCAGACAGTATATCTCCCTCTCCCAAATCCGTGATGATGCTGCCGCGGTGATCCTTGCCTTTGGAAGTGTTGATTCATCCTCACAATTGTTCCCAATAATTTCCCTCCCCCTGTTGTCAAACTATCTGCTCTGTAATTATCTGGCCTATCCCTGCTGCCCTCCTTGAACAAATGAACCACATTAGCGATCCTACAGTAATTCGGCTCTTCACCTGCGGCCAGCAAAGTATTAAATATATCCACTAGGGCCCCAGCAATCTCCTGCCTTCCCTCCCATAGCAGCTTGGGATACATTTCATTGGGCTGGGGATTTCTCCACCTTTATGCCTGTGAAAAAATTTAGTACCTCCTCCTTATTCATCTTTTCATGTTCTAGCACCTCACAGTCCCAACTGAAATCCCCAGCTACAATGTCTTTCTCCTGCGTGAATACAGATGGGAAGTATTCGTTGAAGACCTTACCGACTTCTTCTGGGTCCATGCACAGATTGTCCCTTTGGTTTCTAACA
>NW_025187642.1:0-3039 GCF_004010195.1 Chiloscyllium plagiosum | reverse complement strand
CTTTGAAAGTTGTCCACTGCTTGTCAACTCTCCAAATCATGAAGTATTTATTTCGAGGCGACTTTAGCCAAGTCCTCCCTCATTCTATTGTAGTCTGCCTTGCTGAAGCACAGCTACTTGTTATTGGATTTTATCTTCTCTCCAACAGTATTCTAAATTCAACCATACCGTGGTCACTCCTTCACGATGATGTGAATACTTATTCTTATCTCATTGTACATGACCAGACCTACCATACCTTGGTCCTCACTGTGCGTGCTTTTATTTCAAACTTGAAAGCATTCCCAAGTAGTCAAACCCAGACTTTTTGGATTCGCTGCTTTTAAGACATCCATGAAAAATAAAACAAGGACAGAATAAACTTGTTAAAGGAGTAGCATTGTCACAACACTAGACTTGGGACTGCAGCAAAAATGTTTCTGATAATCCAAATTAACTGCAGGCATTTCTGCGCCATAATCTAATTCCCAATCAGTTTCTCAAATATGATTGGCCTTTAATAAATCGGCAATGACTTTATCTATGTTCATTACTTCAACATTAATGTAATTTTCAAAGTTCCCTGAAAATGCGTCTTTTCTACTAGACTCTTGTATTGTCCTGATGTTTTTTTCGGTGCTAAGCAGACTGTGATTCCCTGCCTCCTTTTGAAATACTAGGGTTACATTTTCTGCTGTCAAATCTGTGAATTCAGTTCCAGAATCATCAAGCATTTGGAAGAGGACAAAAAGAGTATTCATTATTACCTTGGCACCACACTTAGTAATCAACGAGAAGATTATCAAGTCATGGGATTTATCAGATTTCAGTCAAAATAATTTCTCCAAAACTGTTTATGTACAGATTTGATTGTATTTACTTTTTCTCAGTAGACTGAAACGTGCTTAGAGTTTACTTTTTGAAATGTTTTCTTTTGTGAAGGCAGAACAAAAGTGGTTGCTTCATGGTCCTGCAATTTTCTTGTTCTCTGGTTTCAGCCTGTAAGGCAGATACAATGATCTTCTCTAACATTTCACCTTGGTATACTGTATGTTGAGAAGCTTTTGCATTTCACTCTTGCTAATGTACGCTTCATAAACCCATCATTTCCTGTCTAAAGCTGCTCAGTGTTTGACCTTCCACAGCCATACAATCACAGAAGCAATCTCTGTACAGTCAGAAATACAGTACTATCTACATCATACCCACTTTCATACATCAGACCCATAGACGTGAGTGTTATGACACTTCAAGTGCTTGTCCACGTTCCGTTTAACGGCTGTGCGATGACCAAAACTTCCCTCTCAAAAAGTGCATTCCAGACACCAACATCCTCTGGGTGAAAAGACTATCCTGAAATCCTCTCTAAACCTCAAACTCTTCATTTTAGAAGCGTGCTCCTTTGCTCTTGACCTTCTGACTTAAAGGAACCACTGCTGTCTATCCACCCTGTCCATGCCGTTCGTAATCTTACCCTTCAGAATCACGTTCCCCTCAGCCTTCTCTGCTCCAAAGTAACCAATCCGAGCGTATCCAGACTCTCTCCATAGCTGATATGCTCCATTCCAGGGAACATCCTGGTGAATCGCCTCTGCGCCACTCTCAGTGAAATCACATCTTTCCTGTAATGTGGATCCCTGAACTGCACACAGTATTCCATTTTGACCTAGCAAAAGTGCTATATAACTCTTGTAATCTATGCCTCGATTAGTAAAGGCTATGCCTGCTGTCTCCAATAACCTCTTAATTCATCTATTACACAGTCCCGTCACATTCAGGAATGTGTGGAGAAGCACCCTCTGAACTTGCGAGTCTGTTACCATTTATTGAGTCTTCCCATGTCTGGTTCCTTCTTCCAAAGTGCATCACCTCATATTTATCAGGGTAACATTCCATCTGCCATTGATCTGCCCATCTGACCATTCCATCCACATCTTCCTGTAACGTAAGACCTTCCTCCTCACTGCCAACCACCCGAATAATCTATGTGTCAGACACAAACCTAATTATTACACTCATCCCATGCCCTTTGACATTCACTTTTATATCATTTATGAATACCACAAATAATAAGGGACACAGCACTGACACACAAACAGTCTTCAACAACCATATATTTTCTGCAGTACTTTCTCGAACACTGATCTGCTACTCACCTGGTCTGTAGTTCCTTGGTCAATCTCTACAGCTCTTCCCATAAAGGGTATTCTCCAGTCCTCGGCACCTTACCTATGACCAGATTGTATTTAGACATTTTCATCAGCGCCTTTCATCCCTAGTCTCCAACAGCAGCCTGATTTGTAACTGAGCTGGACGTAGGGACGTGTCCAATTTTATATCAGCCAAAACTATAAATCCCTGTTCACATTTTACTTCAATCTGCTCAAGAGCTTCTCAGTCCATCTTCTCGAATTCTGTTTCTGCATCCTCCTTCTCTCAAGTAAAACAGACATGAAACTCTCATATATCAATATTCACCAGCTTCACAAACATATTCCCGCCTTGATCTCAGGCCAAGTTTCGTCAGCAGAAAACCTTGCTATCTGAGGGATGAATGTGGAGAATGTCCATTCAGTATACGGGATCAGTATATTTTATTTCGATCAAGACATCAAAATTGTATTCAATGCTCCGGGTACTGTCGAGGAGAAAGAGAGGAGGGCAGATGCTAGAGATCAGAGCTGAAAAATATGTTGCTGGAAATGCGCAGCAAGTCAGGCAGCATCCAAGGAGCAGGAGAATTGACATGTTTGACATAAGCATTCCTGAACAATGGCTCATGCCAGAAACATCGATTTTCCTGCTCCTTGGATGCAGACTGACCTGCTGCCCTTTTCCAGCAACACATTTTTCAGCTCCAGGTACAGTCTCACCAGCACTCTTTGTAACTAGTGCAGAATGTTTTTACTGCTCGTCTGAACAAATTACTGCAAAAGCTGGAATCCGTACTGAAACTAACAAATGCTAGTCAACACATTGAGTCAGACAGCATCCGTAAAGAGAGAGCAAGTTAATGTTTTGTGTCTTGTTGACCCTTCAGCGTCTGTATTCGGATTCCCT
>NW_025187641.1:1868-3039 GCF_004010195.1 Chiloscyllium plagiosum | reverse complement strand
AAGCCTATTGGAAGTCTCGATAGACCACATCCAATGGGTTTTCCTGGTCTAACCTACTTGTCACCTCTTCAAAGAATTCCAACAGGTTTGTCAGGCATGATCTCCCCTTACTAAATCCATGTTGACTTGTTCTAATCTGACTCTGCTCTCCCAAGAATTTAGAAACCTTATCCTTAATGATGGATTCTAGAATTTTACCAACAACCGAGGTTAGGCTAATTGGCCTATAATTTTCCATCTTTTGTCTTGAGGAGACTCTAAATCTCCTGGTTAGGTGCATTTATCCAGACAGCCCGGAGTCAATGCCCCAACTGAGGAGACTCTATCTATCCAGATTATAACAATTGTAAGCAGCCACCACACAGTCAGTGCCCTAAACTGAGGGAACTCTAAATCTCTTGGTTATATATAATTAACCAGTCAGCACAGAGTCAGTGCCTTAACTGAGGAGACTATAAATCTCCTGGTTATAGAAATTTAAACAGAAAGCACAGAGTCAGTGTCCAAAACTGAGGAGACCTTAAATATCCTGTTTATATATATTTCACTAGAAGGCACAGAGTCTGTGCCCAAAACTGAAAAGACTCTATATCTCCTGGTCTGCCAGTACAGAGTCAGTGCTCTATAATGAGAAGATTCGAAATCTCCTCGTTGTATATATTTATTTAAACAGCGAGCACAATGTCAGTGCCCAAATCTGTGGAGATTTTGAATCTTCTGGATATATATCTGTTTATTTAACTCGCCAGCACAGAGTCAGTGTCTTAAACAATGGAGATTTTAAATCTCATGGATATATATGTTTATTTAACTCGCCAGCACAGAGTCAGTGCCCTATAATGCAAAGTCATTGAATCTCCTGGTTATACATATTTATTTAACCAGCCTTATCTGAGGAGACTCAAACTCTGTTGTTTTTTTTTATATTTAACTGGCCAGCACAGAGTCAGTGCCCTAAACTTTTTTTTAGATTAGATTAGATTATTTACAGTGTGGAAACAGGCCCTTCGGCCCAACAAGTCCACACCGCCCCGCCGAAGCGCAACCCACCCATACTCCTACATCTACCCCTTACCTAACACTACGGGCAATTTAGCATCGCCAATTCACCTGACCTGCACATCTTTGGACTGTGGGAGGAAACCGGAGCACCCGAAGGAAACCCATGCAG
>NW_025187641.1:0-1198 GCF_004010195.1 Chiloscyllium plagiosum | reverse complement strand
GCCCTATAATGGAAAGACACTAAATCTCCTGGCTATATATATTTATTTAACCAGCGAGCACAGAGTCAGTGCCTAAACTGTGGAGATTTTAAATCTCCTGGATATATATGTTTATTTAACTAGCCAGCACAGAGTCAGTGCCTTATCTGAGGAGACACAAAATCTCTTGGCTTTTTTATAGTTAACCAGCCAGCAAATAGTCAGTGTCCTAAATTGAGGATACTCCATGTATCCTGCATATATTCAAGTATTTATCAATCCAGCACATAGTCTGAGCCCTAAACTGAACAGACTCTAAATCACCTGGCTTTTATCTGTTTATTTAACCAGCCAGCACAAAATCAGTACCCTAAAATGAGGAGACTAAATCTCCTGGTTATATATATTTATTTAATCAGCCAGCACAGAGTCAGTGCCAAAAACTGAGGAGACCTTAAATATCCTGTTTATATATATTTCACTAGAAGTCACAGAGTCAGTGCCCAAAACTGAAAAGACTCTATATCTCCTGGTTATATCTATTTATTTAACTAGCCAGACCAGAGTCAGTGCTCCAAACTGAGGAAACACTTTTATGGTGATAAAAACTTTAACCAGCCACCACACAGTCAGTTCCTGAAAATGAGGAGACAATGAAACCCCTGGTTATATACATATATTTATTCATCCAGCACATAGTCTGAGCCCCAAACCGAGGAGACTCAAAATCTCATTTATAAATTTTTTTTCCCACCAGACCACAATCAATGCCCTAAACTGACGAGACTCTAAATCTCCTGGTTATATATATTAAAACAGCAGGCACAGAGTTAATGTTCTTCACTGAGGAAACTCTCAATCTCCTGGTTTTTATGTTTATTTAACCAGCCAGAACAGAGTCTGCGCCCTATAACGAGCAGACTCTAAATCTCCTGGTCATATGCATTCATTTAATGAGCCAGCATAGAATCAGTGCCCTAAAATGAGGAGACTAAATCTCCTGGTTATATATATTTAATTTGCCAGCACAAGGTCAATGCCCTATAATGAGACGACTCTAAACCTCCTGGTTATATATATTTATTTAAACAGCGAGCACAATATCAGTGCCAAAAACTGTGGAGATTTTAAATCTCCTGGATAAATTTGTTTATTTCACTAGTCAGCACAGAGTCAGTGCCGTATGATGCAAAGACTTTGAATCTCCTGGTTTTATCTA
>NW_025187640.1:0-3039 GCF_004010195.1 Chiloscyllium plagiosum | reverse complement strand
GTCTCACTCTTATATATCAGTCTGTTCAAAAGCTCTGTAACTGTTGTCACAAGCCCTCAGATATAGGAAGGAAGTTTATGCAGAGTCGACAGGATGGTGCTTCCTGTTCCCTTTTCTGATGCGGACACTGGTGCCAGGTGTTCTGTCTGGTTTTATACCTTAAGATCACGGAGTAGTTTGTTACATTTGAGTGTCTTGCTTGGTCGTTTTAGAGACCATTGAAGAGCGTATCATATGTTTGTGTGTCTGGAGATCTGCTTTCTGAAAGTACATTAGTGAAGGAAATTGGTGTTTACAATCGAAATTGGTTTCACGGTCACTGTTACTGCCACCAGATTTTAAATCTCGATATTTTATTTCTAATTTATTTTTGATTTAATTATTTTTAACTTCCACCAGCTGCCAGAGCATAGCCTGTTCTGGATCAGTAATCCAGTGACATTTTGACAAAAGCACCATCTTCATATCGGGACCTGTCAGAAACTACACGGAGCAGATTATTTCTTAGCTGTGATGTCACGTGCAGCGAATAGAAATGTTTAAAGACTGTTATCCGTGATTCCGTGGGCATCATGACGATGATGAGGTGGATCACTGACTCAAAACACCTGGCTGAGGGTGCTGCAGATACTACATCCCGGTCTTTTCCACTGATGTGCAGGGATGTTCCAGGATTTAGGATGGGGATATTTGCGGAGCAGTCTCCTCAAATGAACTGTTTAACCGTCCATCACCAATTCGAGGAACTAACTACCTGCACCCCTGGGTCTATCTATTCAACAACACTCCCTCTCCTCTTCCGTTAACTGTGTAAATTCTGCCCTGGTTTCTTTAACAAAATGTAACACCTCGTATTTATCTGCATGAAGCTCCATCTGCCATTCCTCATCTACTGGCCCAGTTGATCAAGATCATATTGTCCTTCCAAATGACTTTCTTTATTGTCCACTATAAAAGCATTTTCGGTGTCGACCACACACAGACTATCCATGCTCCGTATATTGTCATCCAAACCATTTCTAAAGAATAACAAGCAGCAGCAGAGTGGCCCTTGTGACAAGCCACTGGTCACAGGCCACCAGTTAGAACAACAAATACCTCTCAGCACACTATGTATCTTGTCGTCAAGCCAATTTTGTGTCTAATTGGGTCTCTCTCCGTGATCCCTGTACGATCTAGCCTTACTGACCATACTACCATGAATCTTTTTCGGCTTCACTAAGGTCTATGTAGACAACTCATGCTGCTTTACCTTTATCTATCGTCTTGGTGACGTCTTGAAAACTTTCACTCAAGGTTGTCCCTATAGACGAATGCGTGCTGACAATCCGTAATCTGTCCTGCCTTTCCAAATGCATGCAAATCCTGTCTTTCAGAATCTCCTTCAACACTACCTACCCCTGACATCAGAGTCACCTTTATGTAGATCCCTGGATTTTTGTTGTCGCGTTTCTAAAAAGAATGTTACAACATTTGTTCTCTTCCACTCCTCCAGCACCTCACCCGTGGTTCGCAATGATGCAAAACAAAATTGAAAGAACTCCAGGTTCTGTAAATCAGAAACATTGATAGAAGATGCTGGAAAAACTCAGCAGGTCTGACAGAATCTGGGAATAGAAATCAGAGTTAACACTTCGGGTACAGTGACACTTCCTCAGAACTCTCAGAAGTGATATAAATATCTCAGCTCGGGGCCAGCTTCCCCAACTTCCTGGAAAGATGTGGGATGCAATTCAACAGATACTTCTCATTTACCAACGGTTATGCATTTTAATATCTCCAGCACTTCATCTTCTGTAATGTGGCCTCATTTCAAAACATAACCTTTTTTTGTTTCCCCGAGTTCCTTCGTTAACATGTCTTTCTCCACAGTAAATAGAGAAGGGGAATATTTTTGTGAGATCTCATCCATCGAGCGATAACAGGCTAGAAGGCAGTGGCGTGTGGAGATCGTGTCGTTGGGAAGAGTATGAACGCAGCCTGGCCAGGCACTTACGGACTGTGCTGTTTAACTGCTAACATTGTTTTTACACTTTTGTAGGAAGAGTTGTAATATTTTAAATTTTATGTTTCTTTTATATATTTTTCCATATTGCACCAACACACTGTACCTTGGTGGTGGGGGGGGGGGGGTGTTAGGGGTTACCTTTGTACGTAAGATTGTGTCACATATAGAAACGTGTTAGCATTTCACCTTCCTCATGTGAGTACATGCGGAAATAAATCAAATAAATGACATTCATCTCCTGTGGTTCCACAGATCGATCGCTGTTTGATGGTTAAAGTGTCCTATTCTCTCCCTAGTTTCTCTTCGGTTCTCCTTAACCTTATCAGCCAGAGTAATCTCTTCTCCTCTTTTTGCCCTCCTCATTTCCCTGATAAGTATACTCCTACAACCCGAACGCTCAAGGGATTCACTTAATCTCAGCTGCCTACGCCTGACATAAACCATTTTTTTTAGTTGACCAAAGCCTCAAAATCTCCGTCATGTCCTGTTCCCTACTCCAGCTCGCATGGCCCTTCACACTAACAAGAACATATTCTCCCTGAACACTCATTATTTTGCATTTGAAAGACTCCCACTTGCCTGACGTCTCTCTACATGAGAACAGCTTTTCCCAATCAAGTTTTGAAAGTTTTTGCCTAATACCACTAAAATGGTCTTGCCCCCATTTATAATGTTAAGTTTTGAAACATGCCTATACATTTTCTTAACTTATCTGATTTTATGCTGTGATCTTCTTCCAAACATGCTCCTCCAAGATCAGTTGTGAATTTCACTCTTTGCCAATTTTCCCAGATGCACTCCGATGCACAGCGATACATGAATTCAAACAGCAAAGGCAGTAACTGCAGATTCTCTCTTTCTCTCCTGCACTTTCCTCACCATGTGCTTCCTTCTTCTCTTCTTCTCCCTTTTAAAACTGCTGCTGTTTTGACTTTTTATTTCCAAAGTTACAAAACAATGCAACAGCATATGAAACAGCAATTGCTGCTTCTGGAATTCGAGGAAATCACCACCACCAAAAACACGTCAAA
>NW_025187639.1:0-3038 GCF_004010195.1 Chiloscyllium plagiosum | reverse complement strand
CACCACCCCACACCATATCACTGTCAGAGGGATGCTCTGCGTTACACAGGCCCACATCATGTCACAATCAGGGGTACGCTCCGGGTAGACCAACCCACACTATGTCACTGTCAGTGGATCACACCGGGCTACACCAGCCCACACCATGTCACTGTCAAGGGGACACTCTGCGCTATACCAGCCCACACCATGTCAATGTCAGGGGTACACTCTGCGCTATACCAGCCCACACCATGTCAATGTCAGGGGTACACACCGAGAATCACCAACCCACACCATGTCACTGTCAAGGGTCATTCCGGACTACACCAGTCCACACCATGTCAATGTCAGAAGGACACCCCTGGCTGCACCAGCACACACCATGACACTGTCAAGGGTACACTCCTGTTTTCACCAGCCCACACCATGTCAATGTCAGAGGGACACTCCAGGCTAACCCAGCGCACACCATGTCACTGACAGGGGTCCCTCCAGGCTGCACCAGCACACAGCATGACACTGTCAGGGGGACACTCCTGTTTTCACCAGCACACACCTCTAGGAGAAGGACAATCTCGAAAAGAATGAAGATGAAAGGCTCATCTGCAGCTGTAATCAGAGTGTCTCCTGGAATTTGAATGTTTATTCATCTTGCAGTACAAAGAGGTTTTACTTGGATCTCTTACTGCGTGCTGCAATAAATCACCATGCACAGAACTATCATCTCCCATTGCCAAAGGAACAATGATTTTAAGGATAAACAAAAGACAACAGCACGTTTTGTATGTGAACTGCATTCGCCGCTGATTGCTTCATCTGATTTCAGTTCAAGCTGATTTTTACACAAAAGACCAAAGTAATGAAGATTGATTAGTGGCTTGCATTTTGTTGCTTATGATATTCTAGCAATAACCGAATTACTATTTTTACATGAAAATACTTTACTGTACATCTAATGCAAAAAGTTCCATTAACAGCATTGGCACAGGAAATATGCTCTGTATACATTAAATATACCTGAAATAAATAGGGCAACTATTCACAAATTTAAAGTAAGGGAAGGACCTACACATCTACAGTTCTTCGTTTCTCTTGTAGTATCATTGAGTGCAGTAGGGATAGTTTCTTAGAGCAATGTGTCATGAGAGCAGGTTATCTTAGAACTGGTATTAGGTAATGGGGCAGGATTAACAAATGACCTCTGAGTAAATGATCCTCTAGGAAGTAGTGATCGTACCATGATAGAATTTAATATTCAGGTTGAGAGTGAGAAACTTGAGTCAGAAATAGCTGTGTTTATCTTAAGTAATGGGAATGACAATGAAATGAGGATAAAGTTAGCGAAAGTGAATTGGGCAAATGATTAGCAGAAATGACAGAAACGCAGAGGTGGGTACTACAGATGTTGAAGATTAGAGTGGTGCTGGAAAAGCACAACAGGTCAAACAGCATTTAAGGAGCAGGAAAATTGACATTTCGAGCAAAAGCCCTTTCTGATGAAGGGCTTTTGCTCAAAACATCGATTTTCCTGCTCATCTGATGCTGCCTGACCTGCTGTGCTTTTCCACCACCACTCTAGAAATGACAGTAAGCCAGCAGTGGCAGACATTTTAGGAGGTATTTCACGACTCTAAGCAAAAATACATTCCCAGTAAGAAGGAAAGATTCTGAGAGAAGAATAAACCAACCATGATTTACCCTTGAGTTTCGAAGATTGAGAGGGGATCTGATTGAGACATATAAGATTATTAAAGGATTGGACACTCTGGAGGCAGGAAACATGTTTCCGCTGATGGGTGAGTGCCGAACCAGAGGACACAGCTTAAAAATACGGGGTAGACCATTTAGGACAGAGCTCAGGAGAAACTACTTCTCCCAGTGAGTGGTGGCTGTGTGGAATGCTCTGCACCAGAGGGCAGTGGAGGCCCACTCTCTGGATTCATTTAAGAAAGAGTTGGATAGAGCTCTCAAAGATAGTGGAATCAAGGGTTATGGAGATAAGGCAGGGACAGGATCCTGCTTAGGAATGATCAGCCATGATTATATTTAATGGCCATGCAGGCTTGAAGGGCTGAATGGCCTACTCCTGCAGCTATTGTCTATTGTCCATTGTCTACACCGTCCAATGAAGACAAGCATACTATATGCCTTCTTGACCACTCTGTTCACCTGTGCAGCCACCTTCAGGGTACAATGGACCTGCACTGCCAGATCTCACCGCCCATCAACTTTTCCCAAGGCTTTTCCGTTCATTGTATAATTCGCTTTAGAATTAGTCTTGCCTAAATGTATCACCTAACATTTGTCTGGATTGAAATCCATCTGCCACTTTTCCACCCAGCTCTCCAGTCTATCTATATCCCCCTGTATTCTCTGACAGTCCCTTATGCTTTCTCACACTCCACCAATCTCCGTGTCATTTGCAAAATTGCTGATCATTTCAACAGTGCCCTCTTCCAGATTATTTATGTATATTACAAACAACAGCAGCACCAATACTGACCCCTGTGGAACACCACTGGTCACCTTTCTCCATTTCAAGAAACTCTCTTCAACTACCACTTTCTGTCTCCTGTTGCTCAACCAGTTCTTTATCCACCTAGCAAGAACACCTTGCACTCTATATGTCTTCACTTTCTCCATTAGTCTACCATGAAGAAACTTATCAAATGCCTTACTAAATTTCATGTATATGACATCAACAGCCCGTCCTTCAACTATCAACTTGGTCACTTCCCCGAAAAATTGTATTACATTGATAAGGCACGATCTCCCCCGCACAAACCCATGTTGCCTATCACTGATAAGCCCATTTTTTTCAAAATATAAATAGATCCTATCCCTCAGTATCTTCTTCAGCAACTTTCCCACTACTGACATCAGGCTCACTGGTCTGTGGTTACCCGGAGTATCCCTCCTGCCATTCTTGTACAGGGGACAACATGAGCTACACTCCAGTCTTCTGGCATCTCATCTGTATTTAAGGATGCCACAAAGATATCTGACTGGACCCCAGCTATTTACTCTCTCACGTCCCTCAGCAACCTGGGATAGAT
>NW_025187638.1:0-3038 GCF_004010195.1 Chiloscyllium plagiosum | reverse complement strand
AGACCCGCAGGCACCAAGGCATGTTCTCAACAATACAGTCACAAAGTCGCATCTTACCTAAACGTCTGTGAATAAGACTCTTTCCATTTCACTTCCTGAGAATGCGTGTTCATTATAATTTCCCTTAATGTAAGATCGTCTTGTGAATTCCAATAAGTCTGTCACATGTTCAGAATAAATGTTCTCGACGAATGAACATAAATTTAACATTGTATTTTCTCCCCGATATTTTCGCTTTGAGAACCATTCCACTCGTGCACGTTCTTCCAAACATTGATCCAAACTGATCTGCAGGTGCCTTTATAAGGCTAAACAATCCAAGATTATTGACTCATTCCAATATTTTGAAGTAATGTTGCAACTGCTTGATTTCGTCTTTCTCCTTCGCAGTTTGGAATATCTATTAGCTTTCAGTCGTGATCTTGCAAATCTTTGCCTTGAGATATCCGTAATTACGTTATTTTGTCTTTTGTGAAAACATTTCGACAGCGTTGTCCGATCAAAGCTGACACACCCTCTGCTAGCTCACGCTGCCTTACTGATTTATAGTTTTCTGACTAGACAGCCAGAGCCTGTGCCTTTTGGACGAATGTGGAAGAAAAGGCAAAATAACCTTTATAAAGTAGCAAAATCATCACATTGCGGAGAAATTGGCGGTAGTTTCACTGGACGGTTACCACACCACAGGCGAAGAGATAGACTGAAAAGGTCGCACCTGTGCAGTACTGACAATTTGGAGTAGGGAAGAGATCGTCCCGCCCCCAAAATTCTGACGACATAAACACAGGTAAAATGGCAGGTTCTGTGAGGGATCGAAACACTTCATCGGTGTAGTATAGTGCCACTCGTATTAAACTTAATCCCGGTGCCAATGAAAGCCAAAACACCCGACGCCTTCTTACACCCCTGTTTACTTGAGTATTAGAGTTGAGCGTACTGTGGATGAGGACAAAAGATCCCTCCATTCCTCCACACTGAAAAAAATCCGATCTTTAACCCTGTGTTCTGAATTCAGTTTAGATTTACCAAAAAAAAGTCAATGCACACTTTTCCAGGTTGAAAGCAATCTGCCACTTCTCAGCCCAGCTCTGCATCCTGTCAACGTACCGTTGTCACCTGAAACAGGTCTCCACCCCACTATCTGCAACCTTCGTGTCATTCGAAAACTTACTGACTCACCCTTGCACTTCCTCACACAAGACATTAATAAATATCACATAGAGAAGAAGTCCCAGAACCGATCCTTGCGTATCACCACTGGTCACTGAGCTCCAGACTGAATACTTTCAATAAACCGCCACTCTCTTTCGAATATGGGCCAACCAATTCCGCATCCAGTTGGCCAAATTTCCCTGAATCCTACAAGTCCTTACTTTATTAATGAGCCTACAATAGGGAACCTTATCAAACGCCTTGCTTAAATCCATGTACATCGCATCCAGTGCTCCACCTACATCAACGTGTTTTGTTACATTCTCAAAGAATTCAGTAAATCTTGTGAAGCATGATCTGTCTCTCACTAGGTCTTGATGACTATCTTTAATCAAGAAGTGATCTTCCAAATAATCGTAAATCCTGTTTCTCATATTATGAAGGTGCAAAGATGTACTGTACCTTTAAGAGAGTGAAGGAATCAGCAAGCACACAGAGTGCTGCAAAATTTATAATGTAATGTTTGGTCCAGCAGTTAACATACCGGGGCTGTGATAAGACCAATAAAAATTCGAATTCGTCCAGTAAGTTTAAATTGTCGACGAAATTCTAAACATCAATAAAGTATGCATTTGGTATTTAGACAAAATTAAAACCAATGGAACGATCTGATTCTCTGGGGTATAAATATTTAACAACTTGAAGAGTTGGGAACAAAATGCCGAAAGACGAACAGGTGTATGCTACGAGTCAGAACTCTCTGAGAGGTACCTGTACAGAGAAGGAGTTTGCACAGAGAAAAACATCGACACAGACCTCGATGGAGAATCTATAGTGGAAGATACCAAGAAAATAATAAACAGCTGGCTGGTTTTGAGATTTGAATTTTTCTGTAAATCTTAATCGGTGGTTTTATTGGACCAGTCAACGAGAGGGAAATATGTCAGAGAGAGGAGATGCGCATAGTTGATAGCTAATTATTCTCAGTTAGACTTTTTTTAAAAAAAAACAATGTTTTTATTTTAAATTTTGACTATTATGATAGTCCTTGGCATCTCGAATTTTAACAGTTTACAGCACGGGTTAGCCTCTTTTCTGTGTTGCTTGTTTAAATTAGCAATCAGTGATTGTCATGTCGTAACAGTTTGGAGGCTTTCGTCCTCTATTTAAACTGTTTTAGATAGATCCAGTATGAGTTTTGCAGTCGATTAGACACATGTAAATATATTTGGTGATACGAATAATCCCAGCAGATTTAAACACTTGTTTTGATCTTTCGCTAAAATATAGGTGAGATAATTTTTCCTTAATTTCGCGGACTTGTCGTTGATTAAATTATAAGTGAGAGAAATAGCTCTTCAAATTGTTGAATATTTTCTGAGATTTTATATGATTCTCAAATTTGCAACGCAAGTTTAGAAGGCAAGAAAAAGGCGATACTTTTAGAATTAGGAAAGAAATTGCACTTGGATTTAACGAAGCACAACGCAAATTGAAATTATAAGGGAATTACTCAAACACTTAGATGTGCAAGATAAACAGACAAGAGGTAGAAAAACTGAAATTAATATTTAGGAAATTGAGTTAGAGTTTAGAGAGAGGAGAAAGGGAGAGTGAGGAATAAGAAAGCGAGTAACTTCTCAGGTAAGCAAAAACAGAGAGAATTTGACCTTGAGAAGTTGCGACACATTAGCAAATTGTAGTTGACAGTTTGGAGATTGAAATAAAACTTAGTAATTTGTACAAATATGTTAAAATTGTGCTACATTTTGATGAGAAAGATGGTGAAGCCTTCATTGTTTGATTTGAAAAATATTGGCTCGTAGATTGAGTGGTCCGAAGATTTATGAGTAATGCTATTTCAGACTAAGCTGGTAAGCAGAGCT
>NW_025187637.1:1780-3038 GCF_004010195.1 Chiloscyllium plagiosum | reverse complement strand
TGCATCCTTCACGGTGCTGTACAACCTATTTTTACCAGTCTGAAGCGGTGTCCCAGGGTTGGTTGGGGATGCCAATAACAGGGCTAATCGCTATGATCGCCCAGTGAGTCATATGTGCAAGCTGGAATACGGTCTGCACATGTTGGGACAGAGAGTTGTATATTCAGGAAATTTCGATGACCCAATTGTAGAACGGGAGCAGTCACTTCAACTGGTCTGGGGCATCTTGTCGCATGGCCCGGATCTCCGCGTGGATCCAGGTCTTATAAAGGGGAATGGGACCAATCATGATGCGGGGAAACTGACAGTTGATGCCCTGTTAATTTCGGTAAGCACTCGGGCTTCTTGTGAGTCTGGAGTTATCGTTTGTGTTGGGCAGCAGTGGTAATTCACACTGCCCGGCGGCTAATGCGTCCCATCCCGGGCTTGTTGTGTAATGCATGGTTAAAAAAAAAATGCAGCCACTTCATTCAGGCCCAACGGGTCTGGCTTTGAAGCCAGTATGGGAAATTTCGAATACTGTGGGGCAAAGGGCGATCTGGCCGTATCTGGAGTCATTTTGATCACAATGTCGGTTGTTAATGCAGCAGTCTTTCGCCTTCGCGGCCTGATACTGCTGGGCAACCTGCCGAAAATTTTCAAGACACTGCAGCATGTATACAGTGTCCCAGGAGGGGTCAACGTGCCCTCCCGTAATGGCTGTGCTACAATAAGCAAGCTTAGCGGATTTAAAGGACCTCCCATATGGCCAATTTCCTTGTGGCCATGTGTAAAAGTCTCCTGTAAAGTGGCTAAAGTAACCGCAATTCCCTGTCTCTTTCAGCACAGTGTCTGCCAGTGAACCAGGTATAACAAGAGAATCTCTGATCTTTATTTTGAAGTTCACGCATTGACAGGGCAGCGTGGTTAGCACTGCTACCTCACAGCGCCAGAGTCCCAGGTTCGATTTTAGCCTTGGTCGACTGTCTGTGTGCAGTTTGCACATTCTCCCCATGTCTGCCTGGGTCTCCTCCGTGTGCTCCGGTTTCCTCACACAATCACAAAGGTGTGTAAGTCAGGTGAAATCGCCGTGATAAATTGCCCATAGTGTCAGGTGCATTGGTGGGAGGGAAATGGGTCTGCACGGCTTACTCTTCCGAGGGTCGGTGTTGACTGGTTGGGTCGACGGGCCTGTTTCAACACTGTAGGGAATCGAAATTTACATGCCTCCTCAATATCGTCTTGTACAACTTCGGTCCTGGGCCGTTCTCACCACATG
>NW_025187637.1:0-1137 GCF_004010195.1 Chiloscyllium plagiosum | reverse complement strand
TTTCCCTTGTCAGCATGTTTGGTCAATGCTGATGCATTTTGGGTGTTCGTTGTACGGCTTGGACAGGCTTGATTTTCTGTATTCTTATTGGCCATGCTGTGTGTAGGCAGGTTTGCATGTCATTTCCCATACTGTTGAAAAATAAACTTTCCGATCTGCATCGGTTGTAAATTCAAAATCTTAATTCGTCATCAACCAGGTAACATGGGGACAAACCACTCAGTTGTTCCATGGACGATAGGTATTCACTCGGGGATCAATCCTAATGGCACGCAAACGACTTAAACAAAGGGAGAGTAGATTTGTCTGCTCTGGTAAGTGATTATCTTCACAACCCCGCCTAATGTCATCCGATCGACATGATACTGGAGAGACACTATTCTTCTGCTCTGTGTATGAGAAGGCATTTATTAAATCAGCAAAGGTTCAGACAAACAAGAATGGGCACACTGTAGAGAGGCCTGCACTGAGTGTGGAAAGAGATTCACCTGGTCATCTCTATTCAGTGAGCACGAGCATATTCACACAAGCGAGAAACATTTACTTGCTCCTTGCCTGGGAAGTGATTCACTCGGGTCTCCAATCTCAGCACATATGGACTTTTTCCCCCAAATGAGAGAAAGTCTTAATGGCCTGACTTTGAAAAGAGCTTAAGGAGGAGCAATGATGTAATGAAACACCAGAAAACACAGGAGAATCCCTGCAGTGCAGCAACAGGCTCTTCGGCCGAACAAGTCCACACAAACCCTCCAAAGAACACTCAAACCCATTACCCTCCCTTATATTTACCTCAACTATTAACCTACGGTATGGGTAATATATCATGACCAATTCACCCAACAGGCGCACGCTTTTGTCTTGTGGGATGAAATTTGAGGACGGGGAGGAAACTCACGCAGACACGTGGAGAACGTGCAAACGCCATACACACAGGCCTCCGAGGCTGGAATCGAAGCCAGCCACTCAAGCTCTGAAGCAGCAGTGCTAAACACTGAGCCACCGTGCGTGGAGAGGCAGTTAATTTGCACCGTGGGTAACTAGGGATTCAAATACTCATTCGCACGCGTGACAGCCCAGTCAGGTGCAATCCATTTCGCTCAGTTGGTTGCTTTGTTGGCTTATAAAGCAGTGTGATGC
>NW_025187636.1:1358-3038 GCF_004010195.1 Chiloscyllium plagiosum | reverse complement strand
GTTTATTTCTATTCACTGTTTCCTGCCAGCTGTACCATTCTAGAAACATGTCCATATATTAGCCCCAAGCCACTCAGATTTGATTTTGCAAATTGGGCTTTGAGCTTTACCAACATTTTTCTAAAAATCAAAATGTTTTACATCCATTGTTTCTCTTTCATTTGTCTCCCAGATTGTTTCTCAAACATAATTACCATTTCATAAATCTATGTTAGTGTTAGTGTTAGGTTAGGGGTAAATGTACGGCTATGTGTGGGTTGCGCTTCGGCGGGTCGGTGTGGACTTGTTGGGCCGAAGGGCCTGTTTCCACACTGTAATGTAATCTAATGTTGTCTATGACCATTACATTCAGCTACAATAATTTCTGCTAAACCATTTACTTACGATTTCTATGTTCCATGTACTCTATCATTTTCCTACACCAGACTTGGTTTTCCTTGTATTGTTAGAAAGTTTTGTGAAGACAGAACTGAAGTAGTGGCTTCATAGTTCTGCCATTTCCCTGTTCCCCATTCTCCATTCTCTCGTTTCAAACTGTAAGAAAATTGCATTTGTTTTCTCATATTTCTCACATTGACATAATTAACAAGCTAATACAGTTCACTCTTATAACCCTTCTGAATATAACTCTTCAGAAATCCATCAATTCCTGCCTTAAACTGCTCAATAATTGACCTTCCACACCATACACTCACAGGGGCATAGACTCGGTGCCAACAGAAATACAGCACGATCTATACTAGTCCCACTTTCCTACACCAGGCCCATAGCCTGGAATGTTATGACACTTCCAATTCTCGTCCAAGTACTTTTTACCGATTGCGAGGTGATCATTCCCCTCTCAGGAAGTCATCCCAGAACCCCACACCTCGAGGTGAAAAAATGTTTAAATCATCTCTGAACCTCAAAACCTTCACTTTAAAAGCGTGCTCCTTTGTTCTCGACCCTCTTACTAAAAGGAACAGCGGCTGTCTATCCACCCTGTCCGTGTCGCTTATAATCTTATCCGTCTGAATCACTGACCCCTCAGCTTTCTCTGCTCCAAACTAAACAACCCAAGCTTATCCAGCCTCTCTCCATAGCTGATATGCTCCATCCCAGGGAACATCCTGGTGAATCTCCTCTGCACCCTCTCCAGTACAATCACATCCTTCCTGGAATGTGGCTCCCAGAGCTACATACAGTGCTCCATTTTGGACGAACCAAAGCCCTGTATTGCTCTTATAATCTACGCCCTGATTAGGAAACGCTACACCCAAGGTCCAATTCTTAACTCGTCCATTAACCTGTCCAGGAGAAAGTGAGGAATGCAGATGCGAGAGATCAGAGATTCAAAAATGTGTTGCTGGAAAAGCGCAGCAGGTCAGGCAGCATCAAAGGAGCAGCAGAATCAACGTTTCCGGCATAAGCCTTCTTCAGGAATCTGCCCGAAACGTCGATTCTCCTGCTCCTTTGATGCTGCTTGACCTGCTGCGCTTTTCCAGCAACACATTTTTAAGCATTAACCTGTCCAGTCACATTCAGGGATGTGTGGAGAAGCACATTCTGAGCTTCCCAGTGTGCTGCCATTCATTGAGTCCTCCACTGCCTGGTTCCATCTCCCAAAGTGCATCACCTCATATTTATCAGGGTTACATTCCATCTGCCATTGATCTGCCCATCTGATCATTCCATCTGCAT
>NW_025187636.1:0-1036 GCF_004010195.1 Chiloscyllium plagiosum | reverse complement strand
TCCTTCCCTATTTTCTCCAGTAGTTTCCTTATAAGTGATCTAATACTCACTCGTCTAAACTTCCCTGGTCTATCTCTCCCACCCTTCCTGCGAAGTGTAATCGTATTAGCAGTTCTCCAGTTCTCCGGCACCTCCCCTATGGTCAGATTCTAATTAAAATATTCAGTCAGGGTCTTTCCTCATTTGACCCCAACAGCCGCCTGAATTACAAATCATTCAGACATGGAGATTGGTCCATATTTATACAGAACAAACCTCAAATCCCTGCTCGTGTTTTACATCAATCTGTTCAAGAGCTTCCCAGTCCATCTTCTGGAATTCTGTACCTGCCTCCTCCTTCTCCCAAGTAAAATAGATGTGAAGGTCTCATGTAACAATCCATCAATGTTCTCCAGCTTGGCACACAGATTGCCCCTTTGGTTTCTAATGGACACTAACCGTTTGCTGATTATTCTGTCCTACTTGTCCGTGTATAATATCGTGGGATTCTTCCTGATCTCGCCTACTTGTACTTCTGCATGTCCCTCTGTTATTCAGTCCTTCCGATGTTTCTAAGATTCACTACAATCAGTTCTCATGTTTTGAAACTCGAGATCACAGGCTGAGGTTCCCCATCAGACAATCTTGCTATTTTACGGATTAATCTGGATAATACCTTTTGCAGTTCCTCTGTAGTCAATATGTTCTTTATGAGATTGGAATTCCGAACGATACACAATACTCTAAGTTTGGTCTCACCAACGCTCAATGCAACTGGTGCACGACATCCTCTATCTTCCAATTACATTCACATGAATGTAAACCTAATTTTTACTTTCCCAGTGGCATATGTTCTTCCCAATACATCTCGGTTTAACTTTTCTTATGAACTTAAAGGGTGAGTTCTTTAGAAAAAGCTCATGAATATCCAACTATACGTTATCCAATGGTTCATCATTGCCTATGTCCACAAGAATCATCTTCAAACCATTCCAAACAATGTTTTCCACTTCTGGTTTTCCATTCATCGGTACATTCTCACACTCCCCAGTTATGT
>NW_025187635.1:2110-3038 GCF_004010195.1 Chiloscyllium plagiosum | reverse complement strand
CACCTCCATCTTGGAATTGTCGCTATTTTAAAAATCACTATTTTAACTGCAGTGTAAGAATAAAGTGCGCTTTGCTTCAAGCCTATCAATTTGTCCAACTGAATTGCCTCTGGAACACAATGACTGACACTTGCCTTTAGAAAATAAGAAATAACTATTCTTTTGCTAGTTATTCTTACTCCTTTTTACTTAAAGAACCTCTTTGGAGGCATCCTAACCTTCTCAGCCAAGGCCATCCCATGCCCCCTTTTTGCTTTCCTGATTTCTTCTTCAGTAAACCTCTGTATCCCCTGTATACATCCAGGGATTTCCTTGGTCCCAGCTGTCGGTACCTCAGCCATACCTCATTCGTTTTCTGGTCAAAGCCTCAATATCTCTTGTCATTCAGGGTTCCCTATTCCTGTCAACCTTGCCTTTCACCTTCATAGGAACATATAGACCTTGAACTCCAGCGATCTCACTTTTAAAGGCGTCCCACTTGCTTGAGGTCCCTTTGCCTGCAAACAAACTACTCCAATTAACCCCTGCAAGCTCCTGTCTAATTCCATCAAAATTCACCTTTCTCCAATTTAGAACTTGAACCTGTGGACCAGTTCCTCTCCATAACTACTTTAAAATTAATAGGACTGGTCCCAAAGTGCTCCCCCACTATCACCTCCATCACCTGTCCTGCCCTATTTCCCATGAGTAGATCGAGTTTTGTCCCTTCCTGAGTCGGATCCTCTGTATCCTGCTTGAGGAAATTTTCATGAGTGCATTTAACAAATTCATTTGCTCGCTTGAACCTATTCCACTCTTTCATAAGTTTATGGCTGATAAGTCTATGTTTTGCGTTCCCATCTACGCAGTGTAACCTTAGATTCTTGTTATGCAAGAGAATAAATCTACCTGTGACTTAAAAATATCCATTGCCCTCACCTCTCCTACT
>NW_025187635.1:0-1558 GCF_004010195.1 Chiloscyllium plagiosum | reverse complement strand
CTGAGTCCAGCCTCCTTAGTGACTGTAATTACATTGTGTTCATCCCTCCCTCCTACTTCCTGACTTACAGTTGGGTTGACACTGAGGAGTAAATGCAGTATTGTCTCGGGAGATGCTTGCTCATGCATGGTTGAATGCGATTGGTTGAAGTGTTTCAATCATGCATCTTCTTTCCATGTCTGCTCAGTTTCACTGGATGTTGAGATTTGGAGGGATAGAGTGGGGGTGGGAGAGAAAGTCTGAGGGTGAGAGGTGGATTGTGACCTGGAGAAGAGAGAGATTAATGTCCAGTCTGATGGTGGTTGGGGCTGGTGGAGGTGGTGCGGAGAATGGTGGTGATGTTCAGATTCAGAGAGGAGGGAAGAGGGTGAGGGAGATTGGGATGATGATGCAGACAATCTGGAACTGTGCATGAGCTCAGTTCTGAGTCAGCATGCAGGCACAGTTGGCCTGAAGTTTCAATGTCAGCAAAACAGTGTCTTACCACTATTACTGAAATGCTTTTTGTATCTTCTATAGTGAAGATAGAAGCAAAGTACTTATTCATTTAATTTGCCATTTCCTTAACATATATGGATGAAGAGTTTATGCCAGAAACATCGATTCTCCTGCTCCTTGGATGCTGTCTGACCTGATGTGCTTTTCCAGCTCTGCACTTTTTGCCCCCTAACATCAACCAATAACTCCCATATTCTCACTCCCTCGAGGATTAGATTAGATTAGATTACTTAGAGTGGAAGCAGGCCCTACAGCCCAACAAGTCCACACCGACCCGCCGAAGTGCACCCACCCAGACCCATTCCCCTACATTTACCCCTGCACCTAACACTACAGGCAATTTTAGTGTGGCCAATTCACCTAACTTGCACATTTTTGGACTGTGGGAGGAAACCGGAGCACCCGGAGGAACCCACGTAGACATGGGGAGAATGTGCAAACTCCACACAGTCAGTCTGAGGTGGGAAATGAACCCGGGTCTCTGGAACTGTGAGGCAGCAGGGCTAACCACTGTGCCACCGAGCCGCCCAAACATGGCACTCACATTGCATACATGTTTTGTTTTTAAATACTCATGGAAACTCTTGCTTTGTTGTTTTTAACCTTTTGAGTTGGGTTCTGAGATTCTAATTTCCTCCTAATTAACCTTTTTCTCTGCCATACTTTATTTTCTAATCAATCATCTGATCTGCCACCCATGTTTGCAATATCCTCAAGTTGGACGGTTTCTTCAACTTTTCAGTCAACCACAGAAAGCAAGTCCTCCCTTTAAAAGTCTCTTGTTTCAGTCAGAATATACTTCATTTGAATCTTCTGAGGTATCCTCTTAAATCTCTGCCATCACTGTCTCTACTGATCTCTCTCCGAGCCAGTTACGCCATTCACTTCAGCTGGCTTAGTTTACAAGCCCGCAGAGTGGATCTTGTTTAAGTTTGAAATACTTACCTCAGAGTCAATCTTCTTTCATTCAAATTGGATGTAAAATTGAATTATATTGTGATGGCTGCTACGTAGGAGAGCCTTTATGCTGAGATTGCTTCATAAATCCTGTCACATTACA
>NW_025187634.1:0-3038 GCF_004010195.1 Chiloscyllium plagiosum | reverse complement strand
GCTGTATTAGCGATCTCTGTAATATCCTCCAGTTCCCGATAATCTTTCCTCTGTTTGGAAGCTTCTCTAGTCCACACAATGCTCTCTGTCTCTGTCAGTTTCTCCAATCCCTGAACTTCTTCAGTAGATACTAAATTCCTTCATCCCTGTAAACCCCTCAGTCCTGTCTGTCCCTGTAAACCCCTCCTAACAAAACCACTCTCTATGTCAATGTATTTGCCTTTCACCTCCCTCTCCATCTGTCTCTATCTTGGTAAACGTCTCCAGCTCCTACAACCTTCCTTTTCTGTGAAAAAAACGTAACTTCCTTATCGTTCTTCAAACCTTCAATCTTAATCTATTTAAACTTCACCCTGTCCCCACCAACCTGCGTGACCACAGGAACCTCTTCCAATTTGAGCAACCCTCCCTATCTGTGTAATTGTCTCCAACCCAGAAATATACTATTTGAATTTTCAGAAGCCTTTATGTAAGTTTCAGTAAGGGCTAAAGAATAACTTGGAAGAGAATAGGGCCCCTTCAATATCAATAAGGTCGCCTATGTGTGGAACCAAAGGAGATGAGTGAGATTTGAAACCAAAAAAAATCTTGTCTGAATTTACCGTGTAGAAAGACATGGAAGATCGGGAGCTTGGGGAAATAAATAGTGATGTCTTGGAAAAAAAATTCAACCGAGAAGAGAAAGTGCTGGAATCTTAAAACAAATAAAGGTAGATCAATCCTCAGTAGCTCATTAGGGTTATTCTAGAATATTGTAGGAAGCTCGGGAAGAGATTGCATTATCCCTAACAGAGATTTATATTATCAACAGAAACAGTGAGGTACCGGAAGGCTAAAGGGTGACTAATGGTGTTCCATCACTTAAAGGCTGCAGGGAAAAGCCAGGAAATTACAGCGCAGTGAGCCCAGTGCTGGGTAAGTTATTGGAGGAGATTCTGAGAGAAAGGAGCTATGCATGTTTGGAAAGGCAAAGGCTGATTAGAGATTGTCAGCTTGGCTTTGTGATTGGGAAACCGTGTTTCACAAACCGGATTGACTCTTTGATGAGGTAGCCAAGAGATAGATGAAGGCAGAGCAGTCAACGTTGTCCACATGGACTTCAGCAAATCATTTGACCAAGTTCCAACGTAGAACATCTAGACAAGAGGAAGAAGGAAGCTTACATAAGATTGAGGACGCAAGGATTGTTAGACTTCTGTCGGGTTTTCTGGGGGCGGTAAGATCACTCAGTAGTTAGCACGGCTTCCTGATAGCACCAGGGACCCGATTTCAATTTCAGTCTCGGGCGACTGTCTGTGTGGAGTTTACACATTCTCCCCGTGTCTGCGTGGGGTTCCTCGAGGTGCTCCCGTTTCCACCAACGGCCCAAATCAGCCATACTAAATTACCCATAGTGTTCAGGGATGTGTAGGATTGACACATTAGCTAGGGTAAATGGAGAGTAATAAGGTGGGGGAATGGTTTTGGGTGGGATGCTCATCAGAGGGTCAGTATGCAGTTGTTGGATCAAATGGCCTGTTCCCACACTCTGGGGACTCTGAAGATAGCCAGGAAGGAACTGAAGAATGGACTTATGACTGCCTGAAGGGGGCATGAAAAAGCTTTGTTGGGAAGGATTTAGGAAAACTGAAAGGCATTCTCCACTGATGTGAGGAACAAGAGGTTGGTCAGAGTGAGGTTAGGGCCGGTCAGGGATAGTGGAGGGAACTTGTGTCTAGAGTTACAGGAGGTAGGGGAGGCCCTTCATGAATACTATGCTTCAGTATTCACTACTGAGAGGAGGCCTTGTCATTTGAGGACAGCGTGAAAAGGACTGATATATGTGAACAGGTTGATGTTAAGAAAAAGGTTGTGCTGAGTATTATGTAAACATTACGATAGGTAAGTCTGTTGGACCAGACGGGATGTACCCAAAGTTACTGCACAATTCGAGGGAAGGGATTGCTGCGCCTTTGGCGATGACCTTTGCACCCTCACTGTCCACCGGAGTCATACCAGATGATTGGAGGTTGGCAAATGTTACTCCTTTGTTCAAGAAAGGGAATGGGGATAATCCTGGTAATTATGGACCTCATTGTCTTATGTCTGTGGTGTGCAGATTATTGGAGAGGACTGTGAGAGACAGGATTTTTGACTCCCTGGAAAACCATAGTTTGATAAGAGATAGTGAGCATGGCTTTGGTAGGGTCAGATCATGCCTCATAAATCTTATTGAATCCTTTGAGAATGTGATAAAACACATTTATGGCTCATTCAGAAAATACAGAGGCATGGGATACAGACAACCTGTTTGTCTGGGTACAGAATTCCTGGCTCATAGAAGACAGAGGGGGATGATGGATGGGAAGCATTTAGCCTGGTGCTCGGTAACCAATGGTGTTCTGCAGGGATCGGTTCAAGGATCTCAGCTCTTTGTGATTTCTTTTTAAAATTACTTGGATGTGGGTGTGGAAGAGTGGGTTAGTAATTTTGCCAATGACATGGAGGTTGGTGGAGTGGTGGATAATGTGGAGGTTTGTCGTAGGTTGCAGCAGGATATTGTCAGGATGCGGAGCTGGGCTGAGAAGTAGCAGATGGAGTTCAATCTGGAAAAGTGTGAAAGTATTCATTGAGGAAGGTCAAACTTGAATGGGTTAAATGCAGAATATTTGGTAGTGTTGTGGAACAGAGGGACCTTGGGTTCCACGTCTATCGATCCCTCAAAGTTGCCACCCAAGCTTATAGGTTTGTTAAGAAGGAATATGTTGTGTTGGCTTTCATTAGCTGGGGGATTGAGTTTAAAGCTGTGAGGTTATGCTGCAGATCGATAGAGCCCTGGTTAGACCCCACTTGGAATATTTTGTTCAGTTCTGGTCCCCTCGTTACAGGAAGGCAGTGGAAGCTTTAGGGAGGTTAAATTGGAGATTTACCAGGATGCTGCCTGCGCTGGATGGCATGTCTTATGAAGAAAGTTTGAGAGAGGTAAGGCTTTTCTCATTGGAGTGAAGAAGGGTGAGGGGCGACTGGGTAGAGGTGAACAACATGGTGTGAGGCACAGA
>NW_025187633.1:1813-3038 GCF_004010195.1 Chiloscyllium plagiosum | reverse complement strand
TGTCTGTGTGCAGTTTGCATGTTCTCCCTGTGTCCGTGTGGAGTTTACATGTTCTCCGTGTGTCAGTGTCGAGTTTACATGTTTGCCCTGTGCCAGTGCGCAGTTTGCATGTTCCCCCCGTGTCTGTGTGCAGTTTGCATGTTCTCCCCATGTCAGTGTGGAGATTGCATGTGCTCCCTGTATCTGTGTGCAGTTTGCGTGTTCTCCCTGTGTCTGTGTGTAGTTTGCATGTTCTCCTTATGTCAGTGTGGAGTTTGCATGTTCTCCCCATGTCTGTGTGGAGTTTGCATGCTCTCCCTGTGCCAGGGTACAGTTTGCATATTCTCCCTGTACGAGTGTGGAGTTTAAATTTTCTCCGTGTATCAGTGTGGAGTTTACATTTTTGCCCTGTATCAGTATGTGGTTTGCATGTTCTACCAGTGTGAGTGTGCAGTTTGCATGTTCTCCCCATGTCAGTGTGGAGTTTTCATGTCCTCCCTGTGTCTGTGTGCAGTTTGCATGTTCTCCCTGTGTCAGTGTGGAGTTTGCATGTTCTCCCCATGTCAGTGTGCAGTTTGCATATTCTCCCTGTATCAGTGTGGAGTTTGCATGTTCACCCTGTGCCAGTGTAGAGTGTGCATGTTCTTCCCGTGTCTGTGTGGAGTTTGCATATTTTCCCGGTGTCCGTGTGGAGTTTGTATGTTCTCCCTCTGTCTGTGTGTAGTTTGCATGTTCTCCCCATGTCATTGTGCAGTTCGCATGTTCTCCCTGTGTCAATGTAGAGTTTGCATGTTCGCCCAGTGTCAGTGTACAGTTTGCATGTACTCCCCATTTCTGTGTGGAGTTAGCATGTTCTCCCCATGTCAATGTGTAGTTTGCATGTTCTCCCCGTGTCTGTGTGCAGTTTGCATGTTCTCCCTGTTTTAGTGTAGAGTTTGCATGTTCTCCCCGTGTCTGTGTGCAGTTTGCATGTTCTCCCTGTGTTAGTGTAGAGTTTGCATGTCCTCCCTGTGTCTGTGTGCGGTTTGCATGTTCTCCCCGTGTCTGTGTGCAGTTGCATGTTCCCCCTGCGTCTGCGTGGAGTTTGCATGTTCTCCCTGTGTCAGTGTGGAGTTCACATGTTCTCCCTGTATCTGTGAGAAGTTTACATGTTCTCCCTGTGCCATGTGCAATTTGCATGTTCTCCTGTGTCTGTGTGCAGTTTGCATGTCCTCCCTGTGTCTGTGTGCGGTTTGCATGTTCTCCC
>NW_025187633.1:0-1796 GCF_004010195.1 Chiloscyllium plagiosum | reverse complement strand
CCCTGTGCCAGTGTAGAGTGTGCATGTTCTTCCCGTGTCTGTGTGGAGTTTGCATGTTCTCCCCATGTATGTGTGGAGTTTGCATGTCCTCCCTGTGTCTGTGTGCAGTTTGCATGTTCTCCCTGTATCAGTGTGGAGTTTGCATGTTCTTCCCATGTCAGTGTGCAGTTTGCATATTCTCCCTGTATCAGTGTGGAGTTTGCATGTTCACCCTGTGCCAGTGTAGAGTGTACATGTTCTTCCCGTGTCTGTGTCGAGTTTGCATGTTTTCCCGCTGTCCGTGTGGAGTTTCCATGTTCTCTCCATGTCAGTGTGGAGTTTGCATGTTCTCCCTGTGTCAGTGTGCAGTTTGCATGTTCTCCCCATGTATGTGTCGAGTTTGCATGTTCGCCCAGTGTCAGTGTGCAGTTTGCATGTTCTCCTGTGTCTGTGTGCAGTTTGCATGTTCTCCTTATGTCAGTGTGGCGTTTGCATGTTCTCCCCATGTCAGTGTAGAGATTGCATGTGCTCCCTGTATCTGTGTGCAGTTTGCATGTTCTCCTTGTGTCAGTGTGGAGTTTGTATGTTCTCCCTGTGTCTGTGTGTAGTTTGCATGTTCTCCCCACGTCGTCGTGCAGTTTGCATGTTCTCCCTGTGTCAATGTGGAGTTAGCATGTTCTCCCGGTGTCAGTGTGGAGTTTGCATGTTCTCCCCATGTCAATGTGTAGTTTGCATGTTCTCCCCGTGTCTGTGTGCAAATTGCATGTTCTCCCTGTGTTAGTGTAGAGTTTGCATGTTCTCCCTGTGTCTGTGTGCAGTTTGAATGTTCTCCCTGTGTTAGTGTAAAGTTTGCATGTTCTCCCTGTGTCTGTGTGTAGTTTGCATGTTCTCCCCATGTCATTGTGCAGTTTGCATGTTCTCACTGCGGCAGTGTGGAGTTTGCATGTTCTCCCTGTGTCATTATAGAGTTTGCATGTTCTCCACATGTCAATGTGTAGTTTGCATGTTCTCCCCGTGTCTGTGTGCAGTTTGCATGTTCTCCCTGTGTTAGTGTAGAGTTTGCAAGTTCTCCCTGTGTCTGTGTGTAGTTTGCATGTTCGCCCCATGTCATTGTGCAGTTTGCATGTTCTCCCTGTGTCAATGTAGAGTTTGCATGTTCTCCCAGTGTCAGTGTACAGTTTGCATGTTCTCCCCATGTCTGTTTGGAGTTTGCATGTTCTCCCCATGTCAATGTGTAGTTTGCATGTTCTCCCTGTGTCTGTGTGCAGTTTGCATGTTCTCCCTGTGTCAGTGTAGAGTTTGCATGTTCTCCCTGTGTCTGTGTGCGGTTTGCATGTTCTCCCCGTGTCTGTGTGGAGTTTGCATGTTGCCCCTGCATCTGCGTTGAGTTTGCATGTTCTCCCTGTGTCACTGTGGATTTCGCATGTTCTCCCGGTATCTGTGAGAAGTTTACATGTTCTCCCTGTGCAATGTGCAATTTGCATGTTCTCCTGTGTATGTGTGCAGTTTGCATATTCTCCTTATGTCAGTGTGGAGTTTGCATGTTCTCCCTGTGTCAGTGTGGAGTTTGCATGTTTTCCCCATGTCTGTGTGGAGTGTGCATGTTCACCCCATGCCTGTGTATAGTCTGCCTGTTCTCCCTGTGTCAGTGTGGAGTTTGCAGGTTCTCCCTGCGTCTGTGTGGAGTTTGCATGTTCGCCCCATGTCTGTGTGGAGTTTGCATGTTCTCCCTGTGCCAGGGTACAGTTTGTATATTCTCCCTGTATGAGTGTAGAGTTTACATTTTCTCCGTGTATCAGTGTGGAGTTAACATGTTT
>NW_025187632.1:0-3038 GCF_004010195.1 Chiloscyllium plagiosum | reverse complement strand
AAATGTCTTCTTCATTATACTATCTACCTGTGATGGCACTTTCAAGGAACGGAGAACCCTCACCAAAAGGTGACTCAGTACTCAGTGACTAGCATTGCTGCTTCAGAGCACAGGGTCTAATTCCATCCTTGAATGACTGTGTGGTGTTTGCACATTCTCCCTGTGTCTGTGTGAGTTTCCTCCGGATGTCATGATTTCCTCCGACAGTATAAAGATATACAGATAAGGATAGCTTGGCCATGCTCAATTGCATATAGCACCCAGGAATGTGTAGGCGAGGTGGATTAGCCAGCGGAAATGCAGCTCAGAGTGATAGGGGAGGGGTTTGACCTGTGGGATACTGTTTAGAGGTTCGGTGGGCCGAACAGCCTGTTTCCTCACTGTCGTGATTCGATACTTTCTATGGAGTTCTCCTGAATTGGCAGCTTTCGACAGAACCCTATCCATATGTCCTGCCTTGATTTGTCTTGCCAAAATGCAACACATCGCATTTAACTAAAATAACTCCGTCTGTCACTCGTCAGCTCACCAGGCAAAGTCCCATTATAGTCTGAGAGATCATGCTTCACTGTCGACAACAGCAAACAATTTGGGATTGTCTACAAACTTACTGACCATACTTCATGTGCTCAAATGCAAATGATTTGTATGAGTGACAAAAGACAGAGGACCCACTATTGATCTTTGTGGCACGCCACTGGTCACAGATCTCCAAATTTAATGAACAACTTAGTGGGCGACACGGTGGCACAGTGGTTAGCACTGCTGCCTCACAGCGCCCGAGACCCGGGATCAATCCCGCCTCATAACCGCCCTGTCTCCAATATTCAAGAAAACGTTGAATCTAAATGGAGAGCTTTCCCTGGATTCCAGGCAGTCTAACCTTGCTAACCAGTCTACCATGTTTTCTTAAATAATGACACTATGTTATCAGCCCTCCAGCCTTTTGACACCTCACCTGTGGAAATCAATGTTACAAATATGTCAGCAAAATGCTGAGCAATCTCGTTCCTAGCTTCCCACAAACATCTGGGATACAACGGCTCAGATCCCAGGGATTTGTTCACCTTTATATGTTTTAAAACGTCCAACGCCTCTATGTGATATAGACACTTTTCAAGGTATCACTATATATTTATTCATTCTCTCGCTCTTGTAACCTCCTCCACATTAAATACTGAGGAGAAATACTTGTTTGGTATCCCTCCAATCTAATGTGTTTCCAGACATAGGTATCCTTACTGATCTTTAAGGGGCCCTATTTGCCATTAAAGGATTTGTAGAATTTCTTCAATACCTCGTTAACCCTATTTCTAAAGCCATTTCTTGTCCACATTTTTCTGGCCCGATTTCCCCGTTGACTATATCCTTGTTGTCCTTATACACCTCTCGGGATTCACTTGATCTTAGCCCTTTTTACCTGATATATGCCTCCTTCCTTACCTTGATCAGAGCATCAATATATCTACCCATCCAGCACTCCTTGCACCCACCAGCCTTGCCCCTCTCACTAATGGGAACACGTTGGCTCTGGACTCTCTGAAAGCAAGTTTTGATGGCCTTGCATTTTCCAACCATCCCTTTACCTGTGCGTAGGGTATTCCAATCAGCCTTTCATGGCGCTCGCCTAACACTTTCAAAATTGGCCTTGTTAAAAGTTAGAACTTTAATGTTTGCATCAGGTCTTTCCTATTTCACAACTAATTTAAAACTAATATTTTTGCGTAACAGACTTGAAAGTTAAATAAGCACTTCCTGCCCCTCTGTAACAGGCTCGAGAGGCTGAATGGGCTCCTCTGGCCCTCTGTAATAGACTGGAAAGGCTGAATGGCCTCCTCCTGTCCCTGTGTAACAGATCCGAGACATTAAATGAGACAGCAACCCGTGGATTACGAGCAGTTGTTAAACTGTATCTGATGGAGGTCCATCCCTTCTCAGTTACCGAAACACAAACAACACAATGTACTCCAGGTGCACTCTCAATAGCACTTCATACAGCTGCAGCGACACATCTCTTCGTATGAATTATTCTGTTGGCAAAATGTGCCAATATTCTAGATTTCCACCTTTTCAAGTAGCCACAGGCTAATATGGGCTGAATGGCCTTCTCTTATCCCTTTGTAAGGGGTCCATAGGGACAGAATTCCTTCGGCCAGTTACTGAGCAGCAGTCTCAATGCTCTGTCTCAAGATTATGAAAGGATTTGATAACAGGTCACTTAAAACCAGGAGTATCCTCACTCTGGTCAATAAAGTATTATACTTTGTGTTAAGGTATCTAGAAACGTGCCAACCTGATATTTTTTATGCAACCGATCTGTTGTTTTATAATTGCCTCCTTTCATAAACAGAGAGGAACATATATAGACCCCTGCCGTGTCCTGTTAATGCTCTCATATGCAAGTTAAAAAAAAAGTTTTAAAGATTTATGGTCCATCCCTCAGCAACCCTCGTCCATTCTATCCAAACCCAGTAAATGTTCCCTAATATAGTGATATGAAAAATGATGTGTTGAACTGGTTAACTGAACCTGTTTATTTAGTCATGATTTGTAGATGCCGGTGTTGGATTGGGGTGTGCAAAGTTAAAAATCACACAGTACCAGGTTATAGTCCAACAAGTTTAATTGGAAGCATATTAGCTTTCGGAGCGCCGCTCCTTCATCAGGTGATAGTGGAGGACACACTTCTAGTGCACAGAATTATAACAAATATTTACAGTGTGATGTAACTGATATTATACATTGAAAAATACCTCGATTGTCTCTTGAGTTTTTCATCTGTTCGAATGCCATGATAGCTTCACTTCTTTCATGTGTAAATCACAAAACCTTTTTTTTTAAGTTGCATTCTCAGGTTAACTGTAACAATGAGTGTTAGCTGGACAATATGTTGAAGGTGTTAGTCCCCTGTGTACTCTGTCTGTACCATGATGTTTAGATTGATTCTAATCTGAAAAGTGAGATAACAGAGTTTTATATGAATTCATGTAGTTTTTGAGCAAAGGACAATGTAACTCTGCAAGTACAAATTCACCCCA
>NW_025187631.1:0-3038 GCF_004010195.1 Chiloscyllium plagiosum | reverse complement strand
AGTGAAGCATACCATATGCCTTCTTGACCACTCAACTGACCTGCATTGCCACCTTCAGGGAACAATGGACCTGAACATCCGGATCACTCTGCACATGAATTTTCCCAAGAGTGTTTCCGCATACTGTATAGTTGCGCTTGAATTTGATATTCCAATATGCATCACGTCCCATTTGAACGGATTGACCTCTACCTGCAATTTCTCTGCCCAACTCTCCAATCTATCTATATTCAGCTCTATTCTCTTACAGTCCTCTTTGCTATCTACTTCTCCACTAATCTTAGTGTAATCTGCAAACTTGCTAATCAGACCACCAAGACGTTCCTCCAAATCATTTACATGTATCATAAACAACAATGGTCCCAGCACAGATCCCTGTGGAACACCACTGGTCACAGTTCTCCATTTTACAACCTCCCTTCCCCTACTACTCTCTGTCTCCTTGTGCCCAGCCACTTGTTTATCCACATAGCTAGCACACCCTGGAACCCATGCGACCTCACTTTCTCCATAACCCTCACATTGGAAACCTTATCAAATGCCCTGTAGAAGTAAATGTATATGACATCTATCAAGGGTCAGATAGACTCGAAACGTTAGCTCTTTACTCTCCTTACAGATGCTGCTCGACCAGCTGAGATCTTCCAGCATTTTCTCTTTTTACATCCACAGCCCTTCCCTCATCAGTCAACTTTTCTCACTTTCTCAAAGAATTCTATGAAGTTGGTAAGACTTTACCATCCCCGCACAAGACCTATCACTGATAAACCGATTTTCATCCAAATGAGAATAGATCCTATCATTCAGTATCTTCTCCAGCAGCTTTCCTACACCTGACGTCACGTTCTCCTGTCCATAATTAACTGGAATATCCCTGATACCCTTCTTAAACAAGGGGATGAGCAATTCTCCAGTCCTCCGGGACCTCATTGTGTTCAAGGATGCTACAAAAAGATATCTGTTAAAGCCCCTGGTGTTTCCTCCCTCACTTCCCTCAGTAATCTGGGACAGATGTTAATAGCCTTTCTGCGGCAACAAGCCGTGTAAATTGAGTCAATGGTTGGGAGGTTGGAGTCCGTGACGGCGTGGTCTTTGCACACAACTTTCTGTAGTTTCTAACGGTCCTGAAAAAGGTACATTTGTAGAAATAGTGCATGCTGAATTTCCTGAGCCACCTGAGGAAGGAGAGGCGTTGTTTAACCTTCATGACTGTCACACTTATGTGAGAAGTCTAGGACAGGTCGTCAGTTATCGTCACTCAGAGGAACCTGACACTCTGCACTCTCTCAACCATCGGTGTAAATGGGAGGGTGTTCCCCTCATTTCTTTCTGAAGTCAATGATCAGTTCTTTACTATGGCTGAATTTCAAAGAGAGGTTATTATCATTACACCACGCCACCAAATGCTCTATCTCCGTTCTTTGTTCTGAGTCTTCGTTGTTTGATATCCGTCCTGCTATGGTGGTGTCAGCAGCGAACGTGTAGATGGCGTTTGTTTGAAATTTGCCAACACAGCCATTGGTGTACAGTGAGTACAGTAGGGGGCTGAGGGCACAGCCATGGGTGTACAGTGAGTACAGTAGACGCTGAGTACACAACCGTGAGTGTACAGGGAGTGCTGTAGGGGCTGAGGACACAGCCGTGTGTGTACAGGAAGGACAGTTGGGGGCTGAGGACACAAACGTGGATGTACAGTGAGTGCAGTAGGGGTCTGAGGACACAGCTGTGGGTATGCAGGGTGGATGGTAAAGGGTTGAGGACACCGCCATGGTTGTACAGGAGTACAGTAGGGGGCTGAGGACACAGCCATGGGTGTACAGTGTGTACAGTAGGGGGATGAGTTCACAGCCGTGGGTGTATGGGGAATACAGTGGGGGACTGTGGACATATCCTTCTGGAACTCCTGTGTTGAGTGTTATTGTGGAGGAGATGCAGTTACCATTCTTCACTCATAGTGATGTGTGTGTCAGAAAGCTGAGGATCCAGTGGCAGAGGGAGGAGATGAGACTATGCTCATGGGGTTTTGTGATCAGTCTGAAGGGGATATTGATGTTGAAGATGAAGCTGTACTCAATGAGCAGCAGTATGATGTCGGTGCCTTTGTTGTCCAGATGTTCCAGGGATGAGTGCAGGGTTCGGGATATGATATCCATTGTTGACCCATGACATCAGTCAGCAAATTATTCGGGATTTGGGCAGGCTGGGAGACTGGAGGTGGTGTGGATCATAACCAGTCTCTTGAATCACTTCATATTTATTGAGTTCAGAGCCACTGGGTGGTAATCATTAAAGTAAGTTGCATGTGCTTTCTCACTTACTTTCTTCAACTTCTTGAAGCAGTTTGGGACGAGGGCTTCATTGGGGAGAAGCTGAAGATGTATGTATTTACCTTTGCCAGTTGATCCACACAGGATCTGAGTGCTCAGTCGGGAACACCAACCAAGCCTATCACTTTCCTTGATTTGACTCACAGGAAGACTTATCATGCCTGCAGCGGTGACAAAGCGCACAGGTACATCCGAGGCTGTCAGGACAGATTGCATCCTAACAGTCACACAGTCATTCATCATAGCCAACCCCTCCCCCACCTCCCTCCGTTGTCATCAAGACACAGTGACATTGGTCGATGTGAGCGCCACACAGTTAGTGTGGCCAGATGGAGTGACATCAATACACTGGGATTGTGCACCATCAAGTCCTGTGTCACCATAATGAGGTAAATTCACCACAAAAGGGGCGAAGCATGTGCTCCTACTGGGTGTCAGTGGCGCAGAGAGTGAAGATTTTACAGATATTATTCCAATTAATCCACTATGTTAACCTGAACAGAGTCAACACCGAGAGCGTTGACCTTTGTAGATGGTGGTCAGTCCTTCGCGAATTCAGGAAACATCTTATACAAGAACCACCTGGCTCAAGGATTGAGGGAATATTTGCTAAGTTTGTAGATGATACAATAATGGTTGGATAGGCAAGTGATATTGAGGAAGTGGGGAGGCTGCAGAAAGACTTGGACAGTTTAGGACTGTGAAAAAACA
>NW_025187630.1:0-3038 GCF_004010195.1 Chiloscyllium plagiosum | reverse complement strand
GGGGGAGGGGGGTAGACAGGTTGAGGCGGCTAACATCCCAGCGGCAAATGGAAATGAAATGATCGAGGGCGGGTAATAGGCTGGCACGGGATGTCCAGGTGAATGGAGCGTGTTGGAGGCGGGTGAAGGGGTCCTCGGAAAGTGGGCGGGAGTCTTGCTTGTAAAAATGAGCACGGAGTTGGCGGAAGAAGTGTTTGCCGTCTCAGCGTGTATTAAATTCATTGATGCGTGGGCGGAAGGTGATACAGGTGAATCCTTTGCCACGGACTGATCTTTCGTCCTCCATGAGGGACAGTTCTGAAGGGATAATGAAAGCTCGGCAGGGCTGGGAGCTGGGAACTGGTGTGGGTGTAGAGATGGGAGTGGGGTGGAGCTTGTAACTGGAGTGGATGTGGTGATGGGGGAATGGGGGTGGAGTCATTGTGTTCCTCTCAGGGTTCGGGGGGCGGGGATGGTGACAAGATTCCCCATAGGAGACTGATTATCAAGGTTAGCTCTCATGGAATACAGGGAGAACTCGCCATTTGGATACAGAACTGATTCAAAGGTAGAAGACAGAGGGTGATGGTGGAGAGCTGTTTTTCAGACTGGAGGCCTGTGACCAGTGGAGTGCCACAAGGAACGGTGCTGGGTCCTTTACTTTTCGTCATTTTCATAAATGATTTGGATGTGAGCATAAGAGGTACAGTTAGTAAGTTTACAGATGACACCAAAATTGCAGGTGTATTGGACAGCGAAGAGGGTTTCCTCAGATTATAACAGGATCTGGACCAATGGACTGAGAAGTGGCAGATAGAGTTTAATTCAGATAAATGCGAGGTGCTGCATTTTGGGAAAGCAAATCTTAGCAGGACTTATACACTTAACTCCTTGAAAGTGGAGTCGCAGGTAGATAGGATAGTGAAGAAGTCGAATGATATGATTTTCTTTATTGATCAGAATATTGAGTACAGGAGTTGGGAGGTCATGTTGCGGCAGTACAGAACATTGGTTAGGCCACTATTGGATTATTGCGTACAATTCTGGTCTTCTTTCTATTGGGAAGATGTTGTGAAACTTGAAAGGGTTCAGAAAGGATTTGGAAGGATTTTGCCAGAGTTAGAGGATTTGAACTATAGGGGAGGCTGAACAGGCTGGGGCTGTTTTCCCTGGAGTGTCGGAGGCTGAGGGGTGACGTTATAGGGGTTTACAAAATTATGAGGGTCATGGATAGGATAAATAGACAAAGCCTTTTCCCTGGGGTTGTGGAGTCCAGAACTAGAGGGCATAGGTTTAGGGTGAGAGGGGAAAGATATAAAAGAGACCTAAGGGGCAACTTTTTCATGCAGATAGTGGTACGTGTATGGAGTGAGTTGCCAGAGGATGTGGTGGAGGCTGGTACAATTGCAACATTTAAGAGGCATTTGAATAGGTATATGAATAGGAAGAGTTTGGAGGGATATGGGCCGGGTGCTGGCAGGTGGGACTATATTAGATATCAGGTCGGCATGGACAGGTTGAACTGAAGGGTCTGTTTCCATGCTGTACATCTCGATGACTCGAAAACTCTATGTCTACCAGTCCCCATTTATCAAGGCCGCTTGTTACCTTCTAATAGATCTCCAGAAAACCTTTGCATTATTTGACAGACAAAATAAAGTTCGCCTTTAACATGACCACGCTGACTCTCTGTGAAGCTTTTCCATATGCCCTGCAGTCCATTCCTTAATAACAGACTCTCACAATTCCCAGCAATAATGGTTAGACTAAGTAGTTCCTGCTTTCAGTCTCGCTCGTTTCTTGAAGACAGGAACCACAATGGAGGGTCTCCAGTTTCATTGGAACACTCCTTTAATCCAGACAGTTTGGAATATTTTACACAGTGCCATCTGCCACTTTGTGACCACTTCTCTTAAAACCAGCGATGAATTGCTGATGACCTGTTTACCCTTGGTCTTATCTGTTTGAGAAATGTTTTGTTAGAGACAGTTCTAGATCTTCCCTCCTATTACCATTTTGTTTATACCATTGAAATATTTACAGCACCTTCACCTGTGAGGAACGATGTAAAATTCTGGTGTAAATTACCTGTCTGCTCCCTGTATCTAGTTCCCCAGTCAAACACTCCAAATGTCTTGAATATACTTTCCTGACTTCCTTTCTACCAAAGATCACACACACTTCTTGAACTCTTCTTACACACATGGAAAAGCCCGTGCCGCTTGTTTTTATATTTCTGGCCAATTTGCTTGCATCACATCTTTTCTTCCTTTTTCTTTGATTTCTATATTCATACAGTCATATCACACACAAACACAGTCTTTGGTCCAACTTGTCCACGCCGGCCAGGTATTCCAAACTAAACTATTCCCATCTGCTTGCATTTGGCACATATGCATCTAAACGGTTCACATTCATATGTTTGTCCTAATGTCTTTCAAATGTTGGATCTATACTTGCATCTGCCAGTCTTCCTCTGGCAGCGCATTCCATAAACACGTCACCCTCTGTGTAAAATAAAATCCCTCTTCCTCCCTTTTAAATCTTCCCTATTCCACCATAAACCCATGGTTCTATGATTTAATTTTCCTATCCTGTGGAAAACACCTTAGCTTTTCACCCTATCCATGCCTTCCCTGATTTTGTAAATTTCTATAATGTCACCCCTCACCCTCCTACACTCCATGTGATACTAACTTCAAGAACAAGAATTTAAAGATCAGCACTGCAAATTTGAAGCAATGTTAAAAGTGACAGGTAAACAACACTCAGCCCAAACTTAATACTGTTGTTTGTTTTCTTCTTTATGTTACAATACTGAGGCAGCATGAAAATATTACTAGTGCCAATAAGCCGTCAAGCACATGAATTCTTTTGTCTGACAGCAGTGATGATCTCCACAGAGAAAATTTATCTCTGGCCAGATCTATATAATACCATATGTTCAACATTCTCCCTCATAGCCTCACTATGATCTTTTGTGGTTGTGTCTTCTTTAGCTTGCACTCAAAAGAGAGAATCCCTTTCCCCCATTCACATCTTAATTTAAATTCATTTTA
>NW_025187629.1:1509-3038 GCF_004010195.1 Chiloscyllium plagiosum | reverse complement strand
ATGTGTCGAGCAGTGTATCTGGAAAGAGAAACGGAGATAATGTTTAAAATATGGAACATTTCTGATGAAGAACTCGAGTTTCCCAAGTCTAATCAAATTACTGGCCTGGTTCACAAAATAGCTTTTCTGAACTTTGAGCGAAAATTGTACCAGCAGGAAAGCATTCATAACGTCGAGAGCAGGATTCGAACCTACGTGGGCAAACCCCAATGGATTTCTAATCGATCGCCTTAAACACTCGGCCATGACTACAGACAGCTCAGGTGGGTTGAGCATTGACCAAATCAACCGTAATCTCATTGAAAGCTACCGTTGACTTGATGAGCTAAATGCTTCCATTCTCCTCACCCACCTCTGCTGTCAATTGTAAGGTGCGAGACACCAATGTAAAAGAAGAAAAACACAAAGTTAGGAAAAGATATTTGCAGCCAAACTGAGTCAAAATTATTTATTGAAAGGACAATCCCACTTTGGCAATTTGCTAGATCTCTTTGCAAACATGATCAGCAGAGCTGATCAAGAGAGGTATTGATCTGAGTGTTCTTGGACATGAAACAATCCAAGGTTAGTGACATATTCATTTCTTTTTCTGGCGAAGGAGCTGGTCTTTCCAAATGCTCACAATGAAAGAGATTTTTCCCAATAAAAGACGGCAAATAAGTCCCATCTAACGCTGACACCATCGTGAGCGCTGCTGTTTCACAATACCACAGAGTCAGGGTCAATTCCCTCCTCATGCAACTGAATGTGTCGAGTTTGCACATTCTCCCCGTGGCTGCGTGCACTTGCTCTGGTTTTCTCCCATAGTCCAAAAATGTACCGGTTAGCTGAAATGGCCGTGCTAAATTGACGGGGTGAATGGAGAGGAATGCATTTGGGCTGGGGCGGGTCGGTGTGGAGTTGCTGGGCCGAAGGACCTGTTTCCATATTGTAAGTACTCTAATCTATGGTAATCAATGGCCAAGGTATGACGCACGTTGTTCGATGTTGCATATATGACTTTTCGATTGTTTTTCTTCAAAGTTTCTTTACAATTCAAACGGGAGTGGAAGAAGGGAAATGAATGTCTCCCATAATTCTTGCCTTCTTTTAGCATTCACAGGCGGTATTTTTCCTGTACGTTTTTTTTTACACTGTGGTAACTGTTAATGTTCTTGTAAGCTACACCGGCTGGTTTCCTCTTTCCTCAATGTTCCTCATCTCTACCCAAACACATTTTCCATTCTTATCTCCTGAATCAATGTAATCTCTAACCATTGCATAATTGCCACGGAAACTGGGCTTTTCACACGCCTGTGTATGTCATTTTCCAATATTAATTGATCGTTTACTGTGTTGCAATTGCGCATGTGAAGAAGAAAACAGAATAGAGGCAGGTGGTACTGGGTTTCAAACGCACGTAATTGCAGCTAAAACGCAGATTACTGCACACAAAGCGATTACGGAAGCATGCACCGAACCGTCAGGAAGCACACAATAAGTACAATGCTGCATGAATGCAGCTCGATGGTCGTCTGTCTGCTTCTCCT
>NW_025187629.1:0-660 GCF_004010195.1 Chiloscyllium plagiosum | reverse complement strand
TCGAATTGCCTCGCTGTTACTTGTGCAGGCGGTTCATGTCAGAGACGACTCACAGTGCCTCACAGAGAGCACTTAAGCTTCGGTGTGTCTGATCATGGTACTGCCTTTTCAGTTTTAATTCTGTTCCACGCTAAGAGCTCTCAGTTTTTGGATTCGCTGGAGAGCAAAGTGGGTAATGCGATATGGGAGGTATTTTTCTTCAGCCAAAACCTTTGATGGCGAACTTGGGAAAGTGTCAAGAAGAATGGTCATTGGCAGCAAATATCCGGAAAACCTTCATCTCTGGATCGGTTGGGCCCATCCACCCTCCAAACAAAATATCCAAACTCGCTGACTGAGTAACAAACATCATGCGTTTATTTTTTGCAAATGGTGTATTCAAACCGTTGCCGGTGGCTGGAGCATCTCAAAGTTGTCGAGCATGGAAACAACTCCCGCGATCCAACTTGCCTTTGGTGAATAGATAACCGAAATTAATCCATACATATCTGCCAATATTTGTGCCTTATCTCTCCGAGGTCTTCCTGTCTATGCACCCATTCAGATGCCTTTGAAATGTTGTGAGTGCACCAGACTCTGCCACTAAATGTGGCAATTCATTCCACACAAACAAAGGTTCTGTGTGAGAAACATGTGTCCCTCACATCCCTTTTAAATGTT
>NW_025187628.1:0-3038 GCF_004010195.1 Chiloscyllium plagiosum | reverse complement strand
TTCCATGCTGTACATCTCTATGATTCTATGAAGTCGACACCATGCAGGAATCTTCCACATAGTGGACACTTTGAGATCTGGCCAAGATTGTTGTTTGAAATACCAAAATCAGAAAATCTGGTAAAGAAATACCTCAAAGAAACTAAAGGTACCAATTTATTTTCTATCACAAGGTGATTGTTTGGGTTTGAGTTTTCTTCCCATGTAAATTGTAGGCTGTGCTTTGGGATGAATTTTACTAGACCGTTGGAGGCAGGTTTGGTGATAGGATACATGAATAATATGCTTCAGGCTGCCACCTCCAACCACATCGCCCAGTGACAAGTTGAGTCCATTTTCAGCACACTCTCTGGTAGCAGTGCAAATGCAATGGGTAATTGTGCAATTAATTTCTGTGTAACTTTCCCTGTATCACAAAAACTCACATGTGGCCATTACACTCTGGTCGTTTAAGGCCTTCTAACCTTTAGTCACACTAAATATACACAAAGAAGGGAAAGCCTTGAATCTGTCCTATTTTCCTCAATGAGCCTCTGCACTGAGAGACATTGCATTCTCAGTCAGTTTCATTTCCATCTCAGCTGTCATTGTCCTCTCTCCCATGTTCACATCCCTCCTGCTCTACATCCATTTTCATGCTTGTTAACTCTCCTACCCACATACATGGCTATCCCTTTTTTTCATTACATCTCTCATGGCTCCGCTATGTCCGTGACCTCAAACTTGAGTAGATAATTTATGAATATTCTTTGTATTCCTCACCACCCACATCCTCTAGCCCTCTCTAAGCAGCCACATGGCTTGCAGATGCACTGATTAGATTATATTAGATTAGATTACTTACAGTGTGGAAACAGGCCCTTCGGCCCAACAAGTTCACACCGCCCCGCCGAAGCACAACCCACCCATATCCCTACATTAACCCCTTCACCTAACACTACGGGCAATTTAGCATGGCCAATTCACCTGACCTGCATCTTTGGACTGCGGGAATTGAACCCGGGTCTCTGGCGCTGTGAGGCAGCAGTGCTAACCACTGTGCCACCGTGCCGCCCACTGACTTCTGGTCCCTCGGAGATCTGCACAGAAAGAGTTGGAAGGAATGTAGCTCACAATAGAATTTCCTTCTGATCTGGAATAAAATTCTCCCAAGTCATTCATTACCGTACTTTCAAACTCCCAAACACTAAGCTCCAAGCACTCTAATTGACCATGTAGCTGTACAGCTGGTGATTTGATCAATCATTCTTTGCATCTGGCTTGCTGATGCCTTTGTTTCAAGCAAAGTGTCAAAGTCTCCCTTCCAGATTTTTCTTTCAAAATTGTTGTCCATCCTTCTGCAAACTCAATTCCAAAGATCAACCCTGAGCACATCCAGTTCAAAATAGATTTGACCAACCCTGCTCAAACTAAGTTAGTTCATGTCAGACTCAAATAGGACCTTTTCGCCAACAGACTTAGAACCAAGGAAAGATTAGAGGTAAGTCCTGACCTTCCTACCATGAAGGGTTTTTGCCCGAAACGTCGATTTGGCCTGTCCTCGGATGCTGCCTGAACTGCTGTGCTCTTCCAGCACCACTAATCCAGAATCTGGTTTCCAGAATCTGCAGTCATTGTTTTTACCTTCCTACCATTCAGTCAATCTCCTGTTGTATGTAACTAAGAAGCATCCAGAAATAAAAGAATCCATGAAGTTGACATTGTTCAATGATGGTCCTCATTTTAATTGGTTTTCCCCACAGAACATGGGCATCATTTATTAATTATTTTTAATTGCCTTTGAGAAGGTGATGAGCCCAATCTTGACAACAGTGTGGCACATAAAGCACTTCAGAGTGCTATTAAGAATCAACCATGGGGATCCAAGATGGCGGGGGGATCCAAGATGGCAGCGACCCAGCAAGTCTGAGTCTACAGTGCTCCTCCCAAGACTTGAGCAAAGTGGGTCACCCACCCCCACCACACTCACCAAATCATTTAAAATAGTTGTTTAATTTAATTAGTTGTTTAGTATTGAATTTAAACAATTTAATCTTCAGTAAAAATGACTAAAGGGAAGGGACCCGCAGCTCTCAGCAAGTAGGAACCCCTCCCCCACCCTCTCCAGCTGCAGCAGAGCAGTCCGCAGCCGCCCCAGAGGACTTACCTACGGTGGCGAGCATTGTGGAAATCATTTCCAAACTGGAAGCGAAGATCAACGCTTTTATTGAAGAATCCCGAAGTCGATGGGACTCACATTCGGTCGTGCTGCAAAAGCACAACCGAGACATTAAGGAAATCGAGCGCCGAGTCAGAGGGGCAGAGCTAAAGGCCGCGACCTCCAAAACTACAGTGCAATCGGCTGTGGATCGGGTCCAGACTCTCGAACAGCGGGTCCGGACCTTAGAGAACCACATTGACTACCCGCCCGGTCCTGTTCCGGCTGCAGAGCTATAAGGAGGCAGATACTCCTAGAAACCTCTAGAAATCTTGGAAAAGATCCCCAAGCCATGATCTATAAAGGATCCAAGATCATGTTATTCCAGGACTTTTCCCCAGCTCTGGTCCAAAAGAGGAAGGCATTCGATGAGGCGAAGAAGTGTTTAAGGGACTTAAATATTCAGTACTGCTTACTCTACCCAGCGATGCTACGCTTTAACCATGAAGGATCCGTGTATAACTTCGGATCGCCGGAAAAGGCCAAGGAATTTTTGGACTCTCTTAGATAAATTGTAAGAGATCATTGATGTTGGTTTGCCTTCCCCCCACTCCGGTTTCTATCCCCCTTTTTTTTCACATTACTGTTTAATATTATCTTGGGGGGTGGGGAGAGGGATTTATTTATTTGTTCTCTACTTAACGATTTTCTCCCCCCTTTTTTTTATTATTCTATATATATATAGAGGCTGGAGGGTCTCGTTAATGTTGGTGGGGGGAGGTGGTTACCTTATTCTATTTTACCTCTGTCTCTAGGAGCGGGGTTGTTTTCCCTTGTTATTTTGTATTATTATATTTAATTATTACTAGTTGAGGTTGTAATTTTATAGTTATATATGTTT
>NW_025187627.1:0-3037 GCF_004010195.1 Chiloscyllium plagiosum | reverse complement strand
TATGTACCTTGTAAGTGAGAAAGCTCATGCTTTCCTGACTTAATGATTACTGCCCAGAGGCTCTAACCTCAATAAACATGGAGTGATTTGAAAGGCTGGTTATGGTTCACATGAACTCCAATCTCCCAATCTAACTTGATCCCCTATAATATGCCGACTGATGTAACGGGTCCACAACAGATGCCATATCCCGAGCCCTGCAATCATCCCTAGGACATCTGGACAACAAAGATACCTACACCAGACTCCTGCTCATTGACGACAGCTCCACCTTAAACATCATTGTCCCCTCCAGACTGATCTCAAAATTCCGTCACCTTTGTCGTGGCTCCACCCTATGCAACTGTGTCTCCCGGTTTCTGACCAACAGACCAGAAATAGTGAAGGTAGGTATCTGCACCTCCGCCTCAATAACACTCAACACTGGAGCTCCTGGAGGATGTGTCCTCAGCCCCCTACTGTACTTCCTGTACACACACTGCTGTACCCTCAGCCCCCTACTGTACTCCCTGTACACATTCAGCTGTGCCCTCAGCCCCCTACTGTCATCCCTGTATACCAAAGGCTGTGTCCTCAGCCTTCTACTGTACTCCCTGTACACACATGACTGTGTCCTTAGCCCCATACTGTACTCCCTGCACACACGGCTGTGACGTCTGCTCCCTACTGTACTCCCTGTACACATATGGAGGTGTCTGCAGTCCCCTACTGTACTCCCTGTACACATATGGCTGTGCCCTCAGCCCCCTACTGTAATCCGTGTTCACTGATGGTTGTGCCCTCATCCCTCTACTGTATTCCGTGTACACCCATGGCTGTATCCTCACCCCCGAGCTGCGCTTCTCCAGCAACACATTTCCATCTCGTACTCCCTGTATACCAAAGGCTGTGTCCTCAGCCTCCGAGGTACTCGCTGTACACACACGACTGTGTCCTCAGCCCCATACTGTACTCCCTGTACACACACGGCTGTGTCCTCTGCCCCCTACTGTACTCCCTGTATATCAAAGGCTGTGTCCTCAGTCCCCTACTGTACTTCTTGTACACATATGGCTGTGCCCTCAGCCCCTACTGTTCTCCCTGTACACATATGGCTGTGCCCTCATCCCCCTACTGTATTCCGTGTTCACCCATGGCTGTATCCTCACCCCCGACTGTACTCCCTGTATACCAAGAGATGTGTCCTCAGGCCACAACTGTACCCCCTGTACACATATGGATGTGTACTCAGCCCCATACTGTACTCTTTGTACACACACAGTTGTGTCCTCTGCCCCCTATTGTACTCCCTGTACACACACAGCTGTGTCCTCTGCCCCCTACTGTACTCCCTCTACACCACGGCTGTGTCCTCAGCCCCCTACTGTCCTCCCTGTACACACACAGCTGTGTCCTCTGCCCCCTACTGTACTCCCTGTACACATATGACTGTCCGCAGTCCCCTACAGTACTCCCTGTACAAACACGGCTGTGTCATCAGCCCCCTGCTTCATCCACAAACTCCATCAACAAACACATCGACCTGGACCCAATATACCAACCACTACAGCGGACAGCTGAAACTGACAACCGGAAGCGGCAGGGACAGACCACTATAAACACCGGAGGAAACATCAAAGAAGCGCTTCGCAGGAGGCTCCCAAGCACTGATGATGTCGCCTAGCCAGGGGACGAAACGTTTGCAACAAAAACTTCCAGCTCGGCGAACAGAACCACAACCCCTACTGTACTCCCTGTATACATATGGCGGTGTCCTCATCTCCCTACTGTACTCCCTGTATACATATGGCGGTGTCCTCATCTCCCTACTGTACTCCCTGCACACACACGACTGTGTCCTCAGCCCCATACTGTACTCCCTGTACACACACGACTGTATCCTCAGCCCCATACTTTACTCCCTGTACACACATGGCTGTGTCCTCTGCTCCCTACTGTATTCCGTGTTCACCCATGGCTGTATCCTCACCCCGACTGTACTCTCTGTATACCACGAGATGTGCCCTCAGCCCCCAGCTGCACACACTGTACACACACAGCTGTGTTCTCAGCCCCCTACTGTACTCCCTGTACATCCACGGCTGTGTCCAATACCCGCTACTGTACTCCCTCTACACCACGGCTGTGTCCTCAGCCTCCTACTGTACTCCCTGTGCATACAGGGCTGTGCCCTCAGCCCCTACTGTACTCCCTGTACACCGATGGCTGTGCCCTTATCTCCCTACTGTATTCCCTGTTCACACATGGCTGTACCCTCACCCCCGACTGTACTCCCTGCATACCAAGAGATGTGCCCTCAGCCCCCAACTGTACTCCCTGTACACACACAGCTGTGTCCCTCAGCTCCCTACTCTACTATCTGTACACACATGGCTGTGTCCTCAGCCCCCTACTGTACTCCCTGTACAACCATGGCTGTGTCCAATGCCCGCTACTGTACTCCCTCTACACCACGGCTGTGTCCTCAGTCCCCTACTGTACTTCCTGCATACCAAAGGCTGTGTCCTTAGCCTCTTACTGTACTCGGTGTACACACACAAGTGTGTCCTCAGCCTCCTACTGTACATCCTGTACACCTACGGCTGTTCCCTCAGCCCCCTACTGCAATCTCTGTACACCGATGGCTATGCCCTGATCCCCCTACTGTATTCTGTGTTCACCCATGGCTGTATCTTCACCCTCGACTGTACTCCCTGTATACCAAGAGATGTGCCCTCAGCCCCCAATTGTACCCCCTGTACACATATAGCTGTATCCTCAGCCCCCTACTGTACTCCCTGTACATCTTCGGCTGTGCCCAATGCCCGCTACTGTACTCCCTCTACACCACGGCTGTGTCCTCAGTCCCCTACTGTACTTCCTGCATACCAAAGGCTGTGTCCTCAGCCTCTTACTGTACTCGGTGTACACACACAACTGTGTCCTCAGCCTCCTACTGTACATCCTGTACACCTACGGCTGTTCCCTCAGCCCCCTACTGCTATCTCTACACCGATGGCTATGGCCTTATCCCCCTACTGTATTCTGTGTTCACCCA
>NW_025187626.1:0-3037 GCF_004010195.1 Chiloscyllium plagiosum | reverse complement strand
CCTCATCTCCAGCAATCTCCCTTCACCTGGGCATCAAGCACCCTCCTACAAAATCACCAGTCTCTTTTAACTGAGACTCACTACCGTGAGGGTCCCACATCGATCTCTCTGCTCGTCTCCCTCACCCACTTGTGTGTCTCCCTCTGATCCTGCTGCACCCTCTTCTCTGAAGTCCACCCCAAACATTGCCATCATGTTGCTGTTGTTGCTTGACATACTGACTTCTGCCCAGCAAAGGCCAAAAGGTAATTCCTCTGACCCCACCTTGGGCCATGACATCACAACTAATCTTCAAGCAGTCGTGAACAAAGTCAACATTGACCTCAGATCCTGCACAGAACGTTAGTATCATAGCCCCCTGGTCTGTTTTATCCTCCTTCCCAAGATCCATAAATTAGAACTGTCCTGCTCTACCGACTGTTCATCTTGTTCCTATCCCACTGAACTTCTTTCTTCCTATCTCTCTCCCCCATTTCTCTCCCTTTGTGCATTCACATTGGACTTCCATCCTTCTGACACCTTTCATCACCTCAACCGTTTGTAATCTCTAGTCCCATGGGCCGAACCACTCCACTACACCATGGCTATCCAATCCGTCTCCACCTTTATTCCCAGTAGAACAGTATCAGAGCTCCCTGTGTCTTCCTGATACAGTGGTCCAATTAATTCCTATCTACCACAGGGTGACCCAGGCTGAACTTGTTTTGTTTATTTATTCGTTTTGTGGAATGTGGGGTTCGCTGGCTGGGCCCAGCATTTATTGCCCTGTCCCTAGTTACCCCTTGAGAAGGTGGGGGTGAGCTGCCTTCTTGAACCACAGCAGACTACCTGTTGTGGGTTGACCCACAATGCCCTTAGGGAGGGAATTCCACGATTCTGACCCAGAAACTGTGAAAGAACTGTGAAATATTTCCAAGTCAGGATGGAGATTGCCTTGGAGGGGAATTTGAGGATGGTGGTGTTCCCATGTATCTGCTGCCCTTGTCCTTCTGGAAGGAATTGGGCATGGGTTTGGAGGTGCTGTCTGATGATCTTTAGTGAATTTCTGCAGTGCATCTTGTAGACAGTACACACTGCTCCTGATCGTCAGTGGTGGAGGAAGTGGATGTTTGTGGATGTGGTGCCAATCTAATCAGCTGCTTTTTCCTGGATGGTGTTGAACTTTCTGAATGTTATTGGGGCAGCACCCATCCAGGTAAATGGGGCGTATTCCATCCCACTCCTGACTTGTGCCTTGTAGATGGTGGGCAGGCTTTGGGGAACCAGGAGGTGAGTTATTCCGAGCCTCTAACCTGATCTTTAGCTATTGTGTTTATGTGGTGAATCCAGTTGAGTTTCTGGTCAATGATAACTTTCAGGATGTTGGTAGAAGTAACACTATTGAATGTCGAGGCGCGGTGGTGAGATTGTCTCTTATTGGTGACGGTCATAGTCTGGCATTTGTGTGACACGAATGTTACTTGCCACTTGTTAGCCCATGCCTGGATATTGTCCAGATCTTGTTGCGTTTGGACACAGACTGCTTCAGTATCTGAGGAGTCATGAGTGGAGATGAACATTGTGCAATCATCGGCAAACATCCCGATTTCGGACCTTCTGATGGGAGGAGGGTCATTGATGAAGCAGCTGAAGATGGTTGGGGCTTCGACACTACCCTGAGAGACTCCTGCAGAGATGTCCTGGAGCTGAGATGGCTGACCTCCAACAACAATGACCATCTTCCTATCTGTCAGGTATGACTCTAACCAACAAAGAGTTTGACCCCTGATACCTATGTTTGCTCGGGCTTCTTGATGGCACACCTAGTTGGATGCAGCCTTGATGTCAAAGGCTGTCACTCTACCCACACCCAACCCCAGCCCCCACCTCCACCCCCCACCCCACTGAATTCAGCTCTTTTGTCCATGTTTGAACCCAGGCTGTAATGAGGTCAGGAGTTGAGTGACTCTGGGGGATCTCAAACTTGGGGTGTCACTGAGCAGGTTATTGATGAGCAGGCGCTGCTTGATAGCACTGTTGATGACCCCTTCTCTCACTTTACTGATGATTGAGAGTAAAGTGATGGGTCGGTAATTGGCTGGGTTGGATTTGTCCTGCTCTTTATTTATAGGATATACTTGGGCAAGTTTCCACATTGTCGGGTAGATGCCAGTGTTGTAACTGTACTTGAACAGCTTGGCTAGGGGTGCGACAATTCCTGGATCACAAGTCTTCAGTACTGTGGCCGGAATGTTGTCAGGGCCCATAGACTTTGCAGTATCCAGTGTCTCCAACGCTTCCTTAATATCACGTGGAGTGAATCAAATTAGCTGGGGACTGGTATCTTTGATGTTAGTGACCACTGGATCATCCACTCGGAACTTCTGGCTGAAGATTGCTGTGAGAGATACAGCCTTATCTTTTACACTGATGTGCTGGGCTCTTCCATCATTGAGGATGCAGCTGTGTGTGGACCCTCCTCCTCCAGTGAGTAGTTTAATCATCCACCACCATACACGACTGGATGTAGAGGGACTGCAGAGCTTTGATCTGATCTGTTGGTCATGGGATCGCTTGACTCTGTCGATCACTTGCTGCTTATGCTGTTTGGTAGCTTCACCAAGCAGAAAGCTCATGTCCAGATATGCCTGCTGCTGCTCCTGTCATGCCCTCCTGACCTCTCCATTGGACCCGGATTGATCCCCTAGTGTGATGGTAGTTGTTAAGTGGAGGATATACCGGGCCTTGAGGTTACAGATTATGCTTGAGTACAGTTCTGCTGCTGTTGATGGGCCACAGCACCTCATGGATGCCCCAGTCATGCGTTAGTAGATTTTGTGAAGTCTGTCCCATTTAGCACGGTGATAGTGCCACACAACACGATGGAGGGTGTCCTCAATGTGAAGATGGGACAGTGTGATGGTCACTCTTACCGATACTGTCCTGGACAGATGGAACTGCAGCTGGCAGTTTGATAAGGACGAGGTCAGGGATGTTTTGCTCCCGACTCATTCTGGACAACCTTAGCATCAATTTCCCTCCCTTCCTCCAAGCTAAA
>NW_025187625.1:0-3037 GCF_004010195.1 Chiloscyllium plagiosum | reverse complement strand
ATGGAACTGAGGCAGCAGCATCATGGTCACTGAGGCATCAGCAGCATGGACAATGATGTTCCAGCAGTATGATCACTGAGGTGAACAACACCTCAGTGAGCGGCACAGTGGCACTGCTGCCTCACAGCGCCAGAGACCAGGGTTCAATTCCCGCCTCAGGCGACTGACTGTGTGGAGTTTGCACGTTGTCCCCGTGTCTGCATGGGTTTCCTCCGGGTGCTCCGGTGTCCTCCCACAGTCCAAAGATGTGCAAGGCCAGGTGAATTGGCCATACAAAATTGCCCGTAGTGTTAGGTAAGGGGTAAATGTAGGGGTATGGGTGGGTTTCGCTTCGGCCTTCGGCCTTGTTGGGCCGAAGGGCCTGTTTCCACACTGTAATCTAATCTGTCAGTGAGGTACCAGCACCATGGTCACTGAGACACCAGTACCCTGGTCACTGAGGCACCAGCATCTTGGTCACTGAGGCACGTGTACCGTGCTCACTGAGGTACGAGCACCATGGTCACTGAGATACCAGCGTCATGGTCACTGAGGCATGTGCACCATGGTCATTGAGGCACGAACACCATGGTCACTGAGACACCAGCAGCATGGTCACTGAGGCACCAGCATCATGGCCATGGAGGCACCAGTACCATGGTCAGTGATGTACCAGCAGCATGGTCAGTGAGGTACCAGCAGCATGGTCACTGAGAATCAAGCACCATGGTCACTGAGGTTCCAGCACCATGGTCACTGAGGTACCAGCACCATGGAACTGAGGCACCAGCACCATGGTCAGTGAGGCACGGTCATCAGCATGGTCAGTGAGGAACCAGCAGCATTGTCAGTGCGGTACCAGCACCATGGTCACTGAGGCACCAGCACCATGGTCACTGAGGCACCAGCACCATGGAACTGAGGCATCAGCAGGATGGTCACTGAGGACCCAGCACCATGGTCACGGAGACATCAGCAGCATGGTCACTGTGGCAAGAGACGCATGGTCACTGTGACACCTGCACTATGGTCACTGAGATACCAGCACCATGGTCACTGAGGCACCAGCACCATGGTCACTGAGGCACGAGCACCATGGTCACTGAGGCACCTGCACCATGGTCATTGAGGCACCAGCACCATGGAACTGAGGCAGCAGCATCATGGTCAGTGATGTACCGGCAGCATGGTCACTTTGGCACAAGAGCCATTGTCACTGGGGTTCCAGCACCATGGTCACTGAGGCACCAGCACCACGGAACTGAGGTAGCAGCATCATGGTCAATGAGGCACCAGCACCATGGTCACGGAGGCATCAGCAGCATGGTCACTGTGGCACCAAACACATTGTCACTGAAGCATCAGCAGCGTGGTCACTGAGGCACAAGCACCATGGTCACTGAGGTTCCAGCACCATGGTCACTGAGGCACCAGCACCATGGTACTGAGGCAGCAGCATCAAGGTCACTAAGGAACCAGCAGCATGGTCTGTGAGGTACCAGCACCATGGACACTGAGACACCGGCACCATGCTCACTGAGGCACATGCATCATGGTACTGAGGCATCAGCAGCATGGCCACTGAGGCATCAGCAGCATGGTCACTGAGACACCAGCAGCATGGTCACGGAGGCACCAGCACCATGGTACTGAAGCATCAGGATCATGGTCACTGAGGCACCAGCACCATGGTCACTGAGGTACCAGCACCATGGTTACTGAGGCACCAGCACCATGGTCACTGAGGCACTAGCACCATGGAACTGAGGCAGCAGCATCATGGTCAGTGAGGCACCAGCAGCATGGTCACTGAGGCACAAGCACCATGGTACTGAGGCATCAGCAGCATGGTCACTGAGGCATCAGCATCATGGTCACTGGGGCACCAGCACGAGGGAACTAAGGCACTAGCACCATGGAACTGAGGACCATCACAATGAAACTGAGGCAGCAGCACCATGGTCACTGAGGCACCATCACCATGGTCGCTGAGACACCAGCACTATGGTCACTGAGATACCGGCACCATGGTCACTGAGGCAGCAGCACCATGGTCACTGAGGTTCCAGCACCATGGTCACTGAGGCACCAGCACTATGGTCACTGAGATACCGGCAGCATGGTCACTGAGGCAGCAGCACCATGGTCACTGAGGCACAAGCACCATGGTCACTGAGGCACCAGCGCCATGGTCACTGAGGTTCCAGCACCATGGTCACTGAGGCACCAGCACCATGGAACTGAGGCAGCAGCATCATGGTCACTAAGGAACCAGCAGCATGGTCAGTGAGGCACCAGCACCATGGTCACTGAGACACCAGCACCCCAGCACCATGGACACTGAGACACCAGCACCATGGTCACTGAGGCACCAGCATCATGGTACTGAGGCATCAGCAGCATGGTCACTGAGGCACCAGCAGCATGGCCACTGAGGCATCTGCACCATGGTCACTGAGGAACCAGCAGCATGGTCACGGAGGCACCAGCACCATGGTACTGTGGCATCAGCATCATGGTCACTGAGGCACCAGCACCATGGTACTGTGGCATCAGCATCATGGTCACTGAGGCATCAGCACCATGGTCACTGAGGCACCAGCAGCGTGGTTACTGAGGCACCAGCATCATGGTCACTGAGGCACCAGCATCATTGTCACTGAGGCAACTAGCAGCATGGTCAGTGAGGCACAAGCAGCATGGTCAGTGAGGTCCCAACAGCGTGGTCAGTGAGGTACCCGCGGCATGGTCACTGAGATACCAGCAGCATGGTCAGTGAAGTACCAGCAGCATGGACAATGAGGCACCAGCATCATGGTGAGTGAGGCACCAAACGCATGGTCATTGTGGTACCAGCACCATGGTCACTGAGGCATCAGCACCATGGTCACAGAGGCACCAGCACCATGGTCATTGAGGAATCAGCAGCATGGTCACTGAGGCAACAGCACTATGGTCACGGAGGCATCAGTAGCATGGTCACTGTGGCCCCAGACGCATGGTCACTGAAGCATCAGCAGCCTGGTCACTGAGGCACAAGTACCATGGTCACTGAGGT
>NW_025187624.1:0-3037 GCF_004010195.1 Chiloscyllium plagiosum | reverse complement strand
GTTATGGTCAAGCCGTTGTAGGAAGGATGTGGACCCTTTGGAAAGAGTTTAGAGGAGATTTACTAGGATGTTGCACAGTATGGAAGGAAGGTCTTAGGAGGAAGGGCTGAGGGAGCTGAGGCTGCTTTAATCGGGGAGAAGAAAGTTGAGAGGTGACTTAATCGAGATGCATAATATAATCGGAGGTTCAGACAAAGTAGAGAATGGGAGCCTTTTTACTTGGACGGTGAAGGATAGTACCATTGGTTTAAGTTGAGGGGTGATATATTTAGGACAGATAACAGGATTAGTTTCTTTACTCAGAGAGCAGTCTGAGTAAAGCATTCTACCCACAACAGTAGTAGACTCGTCAACATTAAGGGCATTTAAAAGGGCATTGGACATACACATGGATAATAATAATGTAATGGGGTAGCTGAGATGGGCATCGGATTAATTTCACAACTCGGCACAACATCGTGGGTCGAAGGGTCTGTACTGCGTTGTAACATTCTGTGTTCTATGTCACTGATCTTATCTCTATATTCTGTGCATTCCTTCAGATGGTTGAGGCTGCACTGGCCTGAATGGGAACCCTAGCCCATGTTGGCACGGTTCCTGCAGAACGGCATTCTCTGTTGGCCTGGGAGAAAAGGATGTCCTGCCTTGCATCAACCCATTCCCATCAGCAGCATCTCCATGTCCCTGCCCATAAGGAGACGCACATATTTTCCCGTGTCTGCCACGTCCAGGGCCAGTGTCAGGAACCATGCAGTGTTGCTCCAGACTGACAACCCTTTGTCTGGGTGCACAGTATCTTTCTAAAGATGGTGCTGCACCATGGGTGTTGGTCAGTTCTGGATATTCAGGAAGTGTTTTGGAAATGGCACAATGGTGCTAGAATGTGAGAGAGGGGTATCAAAGTTTGGGGTAGGTAATAAACCAGGCAGGCCTTGTAAAATAAGGTGCTGCTGTAGAGAAAAAAAAACCCCTAGATGGCCCAGCTTCTACTAATAGCTCATACCCTTTAATCTAGGAAGCATCCTGGTAAACCTCCTCTGTACCCTCTCCAAAGCCTCCACATCATCCGGTGACAACCAGAATTGAACATAATACTCTCAGTGTGGCCTAACCAGTCTTATAAATCTGCAACATCACATCCTGACTCTTGTAATCAGTTCACTTATCAATAAAGGTAAGCATACCATATGCCTTCTTTACAGCCCTATCTACTTGAGTGGCCACTTTCAGGGAGCTATGGACTTATACTCCAAGATCCCTCTGTACATCGATGCTGTTCAGGGTCCTGCCATGAGCTGTATACTTTTCCTTAACATTTGATCTCCCAAAGTGCAACTTCTCACAATTTGCTGGATTAAACTCCATCTGCCATTTCTCTGCCCATATATGAAACTGAACCATATCCTGTTGTATCTTTTGACAACCTTCTGCACTCTCCCCATCTCCACTGATCTGTGTGCTGTCAGCAAACTCACTGACCCATCCATCGACAATTTCATTCAAGTCAGGTATATATATCATAAACAGCAGAGGTCCCAGTACGGATCCCTGGGGAACACTACTAGTCACAGATCTCCAGCCTGAAAACACCCTTCCAGCACTACCCTCTGCCTTCTATGGACAAGCCAATTCTCAACGCACACAGTCATGTCACTGTAGATCCCATGTACCTTATTCTTCTGAATACAAGAAGATACATGCGCTTTGATACAGTACATATTTCCACAGAAACCTTATAGTGTGGAAGCAGACCATTCATCCCATCAAGTCCACACTGACATTTTGGAAGAGCACACCACCCTTTCCCTGTAACCCTGCATTCCCCATGGGGAATCCACCTCACCTACATACCTCTGGACACTATTGAAGAGTTAGTATGACCATATCACTGAACCTGCACATCTTTAAACTGTGGGAGGAAACCGGAACAGCTGGAAGAAACCCACGCAGACACAGAGAGAATGTGCAAACTCCACACAGACAGTCGCCCGAGGGTGGAATTGAACCAGGGTCCTTAGCGCTGTGCAGCAGCAGTGCTAACCACTGAGCCACCTTGCTGCCCTATTCATTAGCGTAATTGACTTCTATACACAATTTAATCAGTGAATCTATTCGCTGCTATATACATATGCAAATGAATAAGTCGCATTGAATTGACCTTACACTGGGGTATGTGGGCAGCAGCTCGTACTTTGAGCTCAGTCTCCATTTGATGGCGTGGTCTCATGGTGAAAGGTCCCTCATATTAATGCTATTCCAAATTGGATATGATTGCTATTCCGAGTACTTTCCCAAACATTCCTCTGTGCTTGGTGGTCACAAACAAATCCAGGTGTCACTACAAAACAGTCTGTTCCCAGATCAAAGCCAGGTCACTGTCAGCAAAACACATTGGTCCCGCTAAACCTTTGTTTCATGCATTTTCCTTATTGCCACGTCCAATTACCCCTTATCAATTAACTCTTAATGATTAACTTTTAACAATTAACCCTGAATGATTTCCCCTTAACAGTTAAGCCTTAACGATTAACTCTTAACAAATAACCTTTAACGATTCGTCCTTATGAATTAACCCTAAATGATTAACCCTTATCAATTAACCCTTAATGATTGACTCTTAACAATTAACCCTGAACGTTTTGGTTTGCAGATGTCATTTTTGAGCGTTCAATTACGTCCAATTCTGGTTGCCACATTGTAGGAAGGATGTGGTGAACTTTGGATGCTGCCTGGATTATAGGGTAGGAGCTACAAGGAGAGGCTGGACAAACTAGGGTTTTTTTTCTAGATCAGTGCCTTATTTTACAAAACCTACCTGATTTGTTACCTGTCCCACCCTTTGGTGACACTGCTGAATGAAAGTACTGTGTCACAATTGCAGTATTTGGGGATTCCCGGATACTGGTGCAGATTTGGATCAAATCTGTTTGTGGTACATGTTTGAAGTTCAAGTGGATTCGTCTCCCAATTTATGAACTGGAGGCTGCATAACAGGCTTTGTGATACAGCGTGGAGATGAAGCGCGGGGTGGGGGTGG
>NW_025187623.1:0-3037 GCF_004010195.1 Chiloscyllium plagiosum | reverse complement strand
ACGTGTGCTGCTATTCCCTGTATTATACACAGGTGCTGCTGTGTCCTGAATTATACACGGGGACTGCTGTTCCCTGCATTATACACAGGTGCTGCTGTTCCTTGTATTATACACAGGGACTGCTGTTCCCTGTATTATACACTCTGACTGCTGTTCCCTGTATTATACACAGGTGCTGTTGTTCTCTGTCTTATACACGGGTACTGCTGTTCCCTGTATTATACACAGGTGCTGCTATTCCCTGTATTATACACAGGTGCTGCTATTCCCTGTATTATACACGGGGACAGCTGTTCCCTGTATTATACACAGGTGCTGCTGTTCTCTGCATTATACACAGGGGCTGCTGTTCCCTGTATTATACACATGTGCTGCTGTTCCCTGTATTATACACAGGTACTGCTGTTCCCTGTATTATACAGAGGTGCTGCTGTTCCCTGTATTATACACGGGTGCTGCTATTCCCTGTATTATACACAGGTGCTGATGTCCCCTGAATTATACACGGGGACTGCTGTTCCCTGTATTATACACAGGTGCTGCTGTTCTCTGTATTATACACGGGTGCTGCTGTTTCCTGTATTATACACAGGTGCTGCTGTTCCCTGTATTATACACGGGGACTGCTGTTCCCTGTATTATACACAGGTGCTGCTGTTCCCTGTATTATACACAGGTGCTGCTGTTCTCTGTATTATACACGGGTGCTGCTGTTTCCTGTATTATACACAGGTGCTGCTGTTCCCTGTATTATATACGGGGACTGCTGTTCCCTGTAATATACACTGGGAACTGCTGTTCCCTGTATTATACACAGGTGCTGCTGTTCTCTGTATTATACACGGGTGCTGCTGTTCCCTGTATTATACACAGGTGCTGCTGTTCCCTGTATTATACACGGGGACTGCTGTTCCCTGTATTATACAAATGTGCTGCTGTTCCCTGTATTATACAGAGGTGCCGCTGTTCCCTGTATTATACACGTGTGCTGCTATTCCCTGTATTATACACGGGGACTGCTGTTCCCTGTATTATACACAGGTGCTGCTGTTCCCTGTATTATACACAGGGACTGCTGTTCCCTGTATAATACACGGGTGGTGCTGTTCCCTGTATTATACACAGCCGCTGCTGTTCCCTGTATTGTACACGGGGACTGCTCTCCCCTGAATTATACACAGGGACTGCTGTTCCCTGAATTATACACGGGGACTACTGTTCCCTGTATTATACATAGGTGCTGCTGTTCCCTGTATTATACACAGGGACTGATGTTCCCTGTATTATACACTGGGAATGCTGTTCCCTGTATTATACACATGTGCAACTGTTCTCTGTATTATACACAGGGACTGCTGTTCCCTGTATTACACACATGTGCTGCTGTTCCCTGTATTATACACAGGGACTGCTGTTCCCTGTATTATACACAGGTGCTGCTGTTCCCTGTATTATACACAGGTGCTGCTGTTCGCTGAATTATACACGGGGACTGCTGTTCCCTGTATTATACACAGGTGCTGCTGTTCCTTGTATTATACACAGGTGCTGCTGTTCTCTGTATTATACACGGGTGCTGCTGTTCCCTGTATTATACACAGGTGCTGCTGTTCTCCGTATTATACACAAAGACTACTGTTCCCTGTATTCTACTCGGGGACTGCTGTTCCCTGTATTATACACAGGTGCTGCTGTTCCCTGTATTATACACAGGGACTGCTGTTCCCTGTATTATACACAGGGACTGCTGTTCCCTGTATTATACACGGGGACTGCTCTCCCCTGAATTATACACAGGGACTGCTGTTCCATGCATTATACACGGGGACTACTGTTCCCTGTATTATACATAGGTGCTGCTGATCTCTGTTTTTTACACAGGGACTGCTGTTCCCTGTATTCTCCACGGGGACTGCTGTTCTCTGTATTATACACAGGTGCTGTGTTTCCTGTATTATACACGGGGACTGCTGTTCCCTGTATTATACACAGTTGCTGCTGTTCCCTGTATTATACACGGAGACTGCTGTTCTATGCATTATGCGCAGGTGCTGCTGTTCCGTGTATTATACACGGATGCTGCTGTGCTCTGTTTTGTAGACGGGGACTGCTGTTCCCTGTATTATACACAGGTGCTGCTGTTCACTGTATTATACACGGGGACTACAGTTCCCTGTATTATTCATAGGTTCTGCTGAACTCTGTTTTTTACACAGGGACTGCTGTTCCTTGTATTATACACGGGGACTGCTGTTCCCTGTATTATACACAGTTGCTGCTGTTCCCTGTATCATGCACAGGTGCTGCTGTTCACTGTATTATACACGGGGACTGCTGTTCCCTGTATTATACACAGGGACTGCGGTTCCCTGTATTATACACAGGTGCTGCTGTTCCCCGGATTATACACGGGGACAGCTGTTCCCTGTATTATCCACAGGTGCTGCTGTTCCTTGTATTATACACAGGGACTGCTGTTCCCTGTATTATACACTGGGACTGCTGTTCCCTGTATTATACACAGGTGCTGCTGTTCTCTGTCTTATACACGGGTACTGCTGTTCCCTGCATTATACACAGGTGCTGCTGTTCCCTGTATTATACACGGGGACTGCTGTTCCCTGTATTATACACAGCGACTGCTGTTCTCTGCATTATACACCGGGACTGCTGTTCCCCGTATTATACACGGGAACAGCTGTTCCCTGTATTATACACAGGTGCTGCTGTTCTCTGCATTATACACAGGGACTGCTGTTCCCTGTATTACACACATGTGCTGCTGTTCTCTGCATTATACACAGGGACTGCTGTTCCCTGTATTATACACAGGGACTGCTGTTCCCTGTATTATACAGAGGTGCTGCTTGTCCCTGTATTATACACGGGTGCTGCTATTCCCTGTATTATACACAGGTGCTGCTGTTCCCTGAATTATACACGGGGACTGCTGTTCCCTGTATTATACACAGGTGCTGCTGTTCCTTGTTTTTTCACAGAGACAGCTGTTCCCTGTATTATACACAGGTGCTGCTGT